>NC_092090.1:83519778-83819778 GCF_045679555.1 Salvelinus alpinus | reverse complement strand
TTAAAATGTCCATAACCGCTTTAGAATCCATTATACCTACAGGCTTTAAGAAAAGTGTTACCACATTGGTAACCCAATATCACAAATATAGCTTAAGGAGAGCATTATTGTAGGTGCTTGTTTACTTGTGTATGTCATTAATTGTCTGCTCATTGAACAGGTCATATCAGGCTCTTCACATAGTCAGGAATGCCATGTAAAAGCAAAGCTTACACTCAGATTCTCTGATCTTGCAGCTTTTCCTGGATGGTGTATGTGTGGGGGGTTCAAGTGGTTAGTGTTTACAGGCTAGATCAATCAGCTGGACTGAACATTCCTGAGCGTGTGCGGGCAGGGTCCTCCTGTCACCAGGGCAAACAGCAGGTCCCCAGGAGGGGGTTTGGGTTTGGCACTGGTATGTCCAGTAAGCTGGGATGTTTGTTCTCATACAGTCTTACTCTCACACTTCAATGGTCCACAGAGTCAGTTCAAGATACACTATGGAGGTTTGTGATTGTTTTTGTCTAACTTTTAGCTTGAATGTTGGGTGTATGGTATGGTTCAGATTTGTTGTCTCATTAAACCACACAAATCCTTAGTTTTATCTACATTTCCTGGAAAATGTGACTTTTCTTGACTCTAGATCCTGTTTTCGCCATTAGTTATTTGGTATGCAGGTAGAAAACTGCTAATCCAACAGATCTTATCTGTGCTCTTCCAGGTTTTCCCATATCTGGGTTCCAGGTGGATGCTGTGGACCAGGTAGTCCTCAACCTTCAGGATGATGTACACACCTGGCAACCCGGGAACCATATTGTGGTTGCCAGTACTGACTATTCCATGCATCAGGCAGAGGAGTTCACACTCCTTCCCTGCCCCCACTGCACCAGCAGACAGGTCAGAGTTCAAGGTGAGTGAAAAATAAGGTAGTGTTTGTACATTTATGGGGGCTTACTTTAATTCTGATATTGAGTATCACTGCTGTGTTTTTAACTGGATATGGTATGATATAAAAATAAGTATTATTTATTTATAAATCCTGAGCCATGGTCTTTCATTTTTAGTTCTATAAATTACCCTTGGGAAGAGACAGGTAGTCTCCCTGTCTGTCTGTCTGTCTGTCTCTCTCTGTCTCTTTTCTCTCTCTCTCTGTCTCTCTCTCTCTCCTGCTCTCTCTCTCTCTCTCCTGCTCTCTCTCTCTCTCTCCTGCTCTCTCTCTCTCTCTCTCTCTCTCTCGCTCTCTCTCTCAAATTCAAATGACTTTATTGGTATGGGAAGTGTTTCCACATACATTGCCAAAGCAAACATATAGGCACATCAAATCAATGATGACGCAGATAGATAATAATAGGAAAAATAATAATGCTCAATGAGTAGTAACAATTAACAGGACACTACAGTAAGAAATGAATGAGGACAATAATTAAAAAGTGAGAAAGACATAGCAATGCTATTGTTCTGGTTGGTCGTTCCACTGGCTGTCCCTACGGGTGTGGCAGGAAGATACATATTTTGCCGCTAATATGGCACAACGGGGGGGTTCTCCCAATAGATATTGGATTTTCTTCTTTTCTGTTTTGGTTTCAAAATGTTTGTATTTGTTTTCAAATTTGGGAAAGAAAATTGCCTGTAAGTCTCTATTGTTCTCGCGGACTCTCTCTCTTTCTCTCTCTCTCTTAATTTCAGCTACACTCCCCATTGGTAAACAGGGGGCCTGTTGGATCATTGCCTATTTCTCTGAGTTTAAGAAATGAACAGTAAACATTATACTCACAAAAGTTTACATTTCAGATGTATTTATTTCTCTCTCTCTCTCTGTCCCTCCCTCCATCGTCCTGTTTTCTGCTGTGTGTGTGGATGCCAGTCCGGTTTTATAAACTGTCCATGGTGTCACAGGCCCAGCGAGCAAAACTGGTTGCAATGACATCATGGTCAGATTGTATACTGGTTGTAAGGAATTTTCGTTCACTTCTTTTTAGCAATAACGACCAAAAAAAAGACCTCATCTGGTTGTAATCTGACCAGATAACAGCCAAAATATGACGTCTTGATCTTGTTATGAAAAGGACATCATAACCTGGTTGTAACAAAGACCAGTTTGTTGTAATCTGGTCTGGCGTTCCACCCTGTGTAGTCCCCTGTCTGCCAACACCTCTGTTTTGGCCCACTGCTCTGATGTCGACACAAGCCACCTCCCTTCCTGGAGCAAGGGCTGTGTGTGGTGTATCTCTCTCGCTCTCGCTCGCTCGCTCTCTCTCTCTCATATTTATATATGTTTGTGAGGTGAAGCACACATCCTGTGGTTGGCACTGGCAGCAGTCGGCTTGCCATATTGGGAGACTATAATGACAAACCGACAGTCTCATCTCATTCTCTCTAAATTGTTTTCATGGCTAGAAAGAGAGGTGCTGATGCTGTTCTGTTTGGGATTAAGGTCACTCACCTGGCCCCATCAAATTAAATCCAAACCTACTGTATCGAGACAACCATATATTTGGCTGACTGTTGTTAATATGAACACTTTTAAATATCATATTAATATGTATGTCTAAATGTTTACATACAACAATTGATTTGTTGCTTTCACTGATATATGACAATAGTACATGCTATGAAGTTTGTGTACTATGTGTCCCCTCTCCCAGGGAGGCCCCAGTTTGGTCACATGGGGGAGATTGTGGACGGGGTGGACATGCGAGCGGAGGTGGCACTGCTCAGCAGAAACATACTCATCTATGGGGAGATGGAAAACACCTGCTATGGAAACAACTGGTGCCAGTTCTTTAGCCACGACACTTACGGTGGACACATCAAGGTGTGTGCTTATGTAACCATGTGTAGCTGTGAGTATAGGGTCTGTGTTGAACCTTGAGCCTGCCTGCCCTGTGCATTTCAGCCTGAGATATGTGCTTATTTAATGCCATTAAGTCTAGTGTAATCATGTTGAACATGACCATATTGCTGTGGCGGAGGGTCATTAGAGCATTCAGCAGACGCTGAATGACTGAGGACATTCATCACTCACACATGATCTAACAACATGTAATGTTCATTAGGTACTTAATGGAAGAAAACAGACTGAAACAGGGAGGGACTACCTGGCCTTCTCCAATAAGAAATTGGTTGCAAATGGTTTCCGTTGCATGCCCTAATGAACACAACCCAGGCACCACTCAGAGAAAGAGGGGGCATGGATGAGCAACACTCACTACTCTTAATGTTTTGTGTTTCAGTATTGTAATCCTCCTTTGTCCTTTTTTACTCTGTATATTTCACAACCCCACTGAGCACACAGAAACCTCAAACACTTACTCAGACCAACGTCAATGCACACACCCCTCCCTCACACACACACACACACACACACACACACACACACACACACACACACACACACACACACACACACACACACACACACACACACACACACACACACACACACATTCTCTGTATCCAGGATGCACAAGTACAATGTTTGCCCTGTATAATGTGTTACATACTCATGCTCTCTTCTGATAAATACATAATAACATTCCTCTTGCCTTATGTAAAAGCAGCCCTTTTGCAGTAAATGGAAAAACCCCTTGTTTCTTGACTGTAGAGAGTTCTGTCCAAGTGTAGTGTGTGTGTGTGTGTGAGAGAGTTTGGGTGAGTGAATGAGTGAGTTACAGTTAGCTTGAGGGATTGGCCAATATCTCCTTAACACAAAACAGACAATGTGGAAAAGGCCATATACCTAAGAAAGACCTCCCTGAGTTTACTGCATATTTTTGTGTCTATTTGCTCATTAGGTCATATTTGTGTGGGTCTCTCTCTCTGTCTCTCTCTGCCCCTCTCTCTCTGTCTCACTCTTCTCTCTCTGTGTCTCACTCTTCTCTCTCTCTGTCTCCCTCTCTCTGTCACTATCTGTCTCCCTCTCTCTGTCACTATCTGTCTCCCTCTCTCTGTCACTATCTGTCTCTCTCTCTCTCTCTGTCTCACTCTTCTCTCTCTCTGTCTCACTCTTCTCTCTCGGTGTCTCACTCTTCTCTCTCTGTCTCACACTCTTCTCTCTCTCTCACACTTCTCTCTCTGTGTCTCACTCTTCTCCCTGTGTGTGTGTGTCTCTCTCTCTCTCTCTTTCTCTTTCTGTATAGCATTGTTTGTGCTCAGATCATCTCAGTTGTTGCTTGATGTCAATAGATGTAACTGTAAAATAGAGCCACCAATAGATCAGGAGAACCAGAGTAATATGATACAACACAGCACAACACCATACCACACAGCACAACACACTACACAACACAGCACAACACAACACACCACACCACACCACACCACACAGCACAGCTTACTCTCTCTCTCTTTACTCTCTACCCCATTTCTCCTCAGATATTTGGGAACTTCACTTCGGTGCACCTGTCCCACGTGGAGCTGAGGAACATGGGGCAGCAGGAGCAGGGCCGCTACCCGGTCCACTTCCACCGCTGTGGGGATGTTGACTGGCGAGGGGGCTACCGGGAACCAGCATACGTGGACGGCCTCTCCATCCACCACTCCTTCTCCCGCTGCATCACCATCCACGCCACCAATGGCCTGCTGGTGTGTGTGTGCTGTATGTGTGTGCACGTGTGTGTCAGGGCTGGGGTCAATTATAATTGAATGCAGTCAATTCAGGAAGTGATAAAAAAAAAACTTTTGAAAAACTTCTCAGTTTATTGATAAATCATTGAAAATAGATGTAATTTAAGTTTACTTCATGGTTTGACTGTCTTTAATTCGAATTGACTCCAGCCGTAGTGTATGTGCCGTATCTGTGATAAAACTTGGGGAAATGAGGACCATATGACGTCAGTCATGAAATAAATGAATGTCATATGCGTTGACCATCATTCAGATAACATGATGCAGCAACTCCAAGCTGCTTTCCTGCTCTGCTCCTGTCATTGGTGTGTAGAGTTTCCCAAATGTTTCTCCTCTCCAGGTGAAGGACACTGTAGGCTATGACACCCTGGGTCACTGTTTCTTCCTGGAGGACGGGATGGAGCAGAGGAACACGTTCTTCCACAACCTGGGTTTGGTGACCCGACCAGGAACGCTCCTGCCCACCGACCGCAACGAGACCATGTGCACCAGCATCCGAGACAAAGTGTATAAGAACTATACACCTTCGCCGAGCATGGAGTGCAAGTAAGACAGAACATACTTGTCTGGCCGCAGATAGAAAGAGTAAACAAGTGACTGAGGGGAAATTAGAGGAACAAAATGAAAGTGAAAAGAGGCAGAAATGAGAAAAAAATATAGCTCAATAAGAAAGAGTAATGGAAGTAAGGGGGGTGTGGTGTGTCAGGTTTTACTGGGTTGGACAGGCCTACTGTGGGGTGTGGTGTGTCAGGTTTTACTGGGTTGGACAGGCCTACTGTGGGGTGTGGTGTGTCAGGTTTTACTGGGTTGGACAGGCCTACTGTGGGGGGTGGTGTGTCAGGTTTTACTGGGTTGGACAGGCCTACTGTGGGGTGTGGTGTGTCAGGTTTTACTGGGTTGGACAGGCCTACTGTGGGGTGGGGTGTGGTGTGTCAGGTTTTACTGGGTTGGACAGGCCTACTGTGGGGTGTGGTGTGTCAGGTTTTACTGGGTTGGACAGGCCTACTGTGGGGTGTGGTGTGTCAGGTTTTACTGGGTTGGACAGGCCTACTGTGGGGTGTGGTGTGTCAGGTTTTACTGGGTTGGACAGGCCTACCTTGAGAGAAGACAACGGGTTCATGTCCTCTTTGTGAGAGTGATACGGCCGTCTTATCCCTGCAAAATCAACCACACCGCTGCATGGGATGTGTTTCTGTTTCTGGGGGAGGCTGAAAAGGAGGTCTGTTTGGGGAGTGGACTGTGTGTATGTGTGTGTGTGAGAGAGAGAGTACGTGTGAGAGAGAGTGCGTGTGTGTGTGCGTGTGTGTGCGTGTGCGTGTGTGTGCGTGCGTGTGTGCGTGTGTGCGCGTGTGTGCGTGTGTGCGTGTGTGTGTGTGTGTGAGAGAGTACGTGTGTGTGTGTGAGAGAGTACGTGTGTGTGTGTGTGTGTGTGAGAGAGTACGTGTGTGTGTGTGTGTGTGAGAGAGTACGTGTGTGTGTGTGAGAGAGTACGTGTGTGTGTGTGAGAGAGTACGTGTGTGTGTGTGAGAGAGTACGTGTGTGTGTGTGTGTGTGTGTGTGTGTGTGTGAGAGAGAGAGAGTACAGGTGTGTGTGTGAGAGAGTACAGGTGTGTGTGAGAGAGAGAGAGAGAGTGTGTGTGTGTGTGTGTGTTGGCAGAACTGTCCCTGGACAGGATTTATGTGGTAGAGGTGGATTATTCCATGGATAACAGGAGTCTCTGTTCTTATTAAATTAATAGATCCTGATATTAACAATCAGTTTGCCTGGAGACATCTCCTTAAATGCCCTTTCATCCTCCCTGTCTGTCTGTGTCTGCTCGGTGTGTGTTGTTTTAGGGCAGTGTCTACGTTCTGGATCGCCAACCCCAATAATAACCTCATAAGCAACGCTGCTGCTGGCTCCCAGGTATGACTGTAATAAGCATCTCTGCCTACCAACAAAACAACACTGTTTAATAATGAATGAATAACGATCAGCAGGGGACTGAGACTGTACATCTGGGGAGCCGCCCCCCCCCCCCCCCAGCTTTAAGGTTTAACCACTCATAAGGATCTAAGGCTGTGGCTTACCGGTTCATCTCATGTGATGAGGTGATAAATCTGGGGAGATATTGGGTTCTTACTTTTACATCAACAGCAATAAATGATGGCTTCAACCAGGAGATAAAGTTCAACATCAAGACCTTACTGTTCTAGTTCAAGCACAATTGTATCAATGTGCCTGTGCATTATACTCAATGACAGTACTCTCTCTGTGCAATACTCAAGGACAGTACTCTCTCTGTGCAGTTCTCTCTCTCTCTCTCTCTCTCTCTCGCTCTCTCTCTCTCTCTCTCTCTCTCTCTCTCTCTCTCTCTCTCTCTCTCTCTCTCTCTCTCTCTCTCTTCTCTCTCTCTCTTTCTCTCTCTTTTTCTCTCTCTCTTTCTCTCTCTCTCTTTCTCTCTCATATACCTGCTGTCTCGACCTCTGAATGCTCGGCTATGAAAAGCAAACTGACATTTACTCCTGAGGTGCTGACTTGTTGCACCCTCTATAACCACTTTGATTATTGTTTGACACTGCTGGTCATCTATGAACATTTGAACATTTAGAAGAACGATCTGGCCTTAATGGCCATGTACTCTTATAATCTCCACCGGGCACAGCCAGAAGAGGACTGGCCACCCGTCAGAGCCTTGTTCCTCTAGGTTTCTTCCTAGGTTCCTGTCTTTCTAGGGAGTTTTTCCTAGCCGCCGTGCTTCTACATCTGCATTGCTTGCTGTTTGGGGTTTTAGGCTGGGTTTCTGTATAAACACTTTGTGACATCTGCTGATGTAAAAAGAGCTTCTAAATACATTTGATTGATTATTACTCCAGGAACATTATTATTTTTCACTCCATTCACCCCCCCATGTCATCCTAAAGGATGCTGGGATATGGTATGTGTTCCACAGCTCATCCACAGGGGACTCTCATGGGCTGGTTCCAGAGACCCGGGCAGAACTGACCCCTTTGGGGATCTTCTACAACAACCGTGTGCACTCCAACTTTAAGGTACCACTCACTGGCAGCACTGTGTAAAAGACAAAAACACTGTGGTTCTGTGTGGCTCAGCTGGTAAAAGCATGGTGCTAACAACACCAAGGTCTTGGCGTTAAATTCCCGCAGGGACCACATACACAAAGTAGTAAGAGCTCTTCCAATTGTCTGATTTCGCCCACATACAGTATGCCAGCTCTCACTCAAAACCTTACACATGTACGAGTCCTTTTTATCCATGCCAAACTTGGTGCAAAACCACGCCCACGAGAAACCTAGCAACATTAAAAGCTGCGCTGATTGGTCAGAGTTCGGTTGTTTCCTGTGACGAAGCAAAGGCGCGCGAGAGAAGGAGGAACGTTAGAGATGGAATCCCCACCAAAACAAAACATTGCCATCCATACTTGCATTTTCCCGAATTGCCATTGATTCACTATTACTGACAATCATGTAATGTTAGTTTTCTACAGAGTCACATGTTTCTTGCCTTTCGTTTAGCTCATTTCAAACGATGCTGCGAACCTGCTCGTCTCCCGCAGTCGGTGGCATGGCAATCAGCGTGGCTTTGACTGTTGCTAGGTTACCCGTGGGTGTGGTTTTGCACCAAGTTTGGCGTGGATAATACGGGATCGGTGTCCCCACCGCGGGACGGTTGAGCTAACGTAGGCTATGTGATGTGATTAGCATGAGGTTGTAAGCAACAAGCTTAAATTCTTGTTATTCTAACTGCACTGTCCAATTTACAGTAGCTATTACAGTGAAAGAATACCATGCTATTGTTTGAGGAGAGTGCACAATTATGAACTTGAAAATGTATTAATAAACTAATTAGGCACATTTGGGCAGTCTTGATACAACATTTTGAACAGATATGCAATGGTTCATTGGATCAGTCTAAAACGTTGCACATATACTGCTGCCATCTAGTGGCCAAAATCTAAATTGCACCTGGGCTAGAATAATACATTGTGGCCTTTCTCTTGCATTTCAAAGATGATGGTACAAACAAAATACAAAAAAAATGCATGTTTTTTTCTTTGTATTTTCTCTTACCAGATCTATTGTGTTATATTCTCCTACATTATTTTCACATTTCCACAAATGTCAAAGTGTTTCCTTTCAAATGATATCAAGAATATGCATATCCTTGCTTCAGGTCCTGAGCTACAGGCAGTACTGTCATTTTAGGCGGGGGGGAAAAAGGGTCGGATCCTTAAGAGGATAAAAAGGACTCCACATGCACACCCACCTCACTCGCCGCACACAGACACGCACACTAGCATTTGTAATAGGCTTCTGTTTCTCTGGCTTAATAGCAAAATTAGGTTAGGTGAACTGGGAGGCCATTGTCCACTCTGACCACAAGTGCCTCTCTCATAAGGAGTGAGCTTACAGTCTCAAGACTATGCTTCAGTTATACACTACTGGTCAAAACTTTTAGAACAGCTACTCCTTCAAGGGGTTTTTCTTTATTTTTACTATTTTCTACATTGTAGAATAATAGTGAAGACATCAAAACTATGAAATAACACATATGGAATCATGTAGTAACCAAAAAAAGTGTTAAACAAATCAAAATATATTTTATATTTGAGATTCTTCAAATAGCCACCCATTGCCTTGATGACCAGCTTCACCTGGAATGCTTTTCCAACAGTCTTGAAGGAGTTCCCACATATTCTGAGCACTTGTTGGCTGCTTTTCCTTCACTCTGCGATCCGACTCACTCCAAACCATATCAATTCGGTTGAGGTCGGGGGATTGTGGAGGCCAGGTCATCTGATGCAGCACTCCATCAATTTCCTTCTTGGTAAAATAGGCCTTACACAGCCTGGAGTTGTGTTGGGTCATTGTCCTGTTGAAAAACAAATGAAACCAGATGGAATGGCGTATCGCTGCAGAATGCTGTGGTAGCCATGCTGGTTAAGTTGAATTCTAAATAAATCAGACAGTGTCACCAGCAAGGCACCCCCACACCATAACACCTCCTCCTCCATGCTTTACGGTGGGAAATACACATGCGGAGATCATCTGTTCACCCACACCGCGTCTCACAAAGACGTCGGTTAGAACCAAAGATTTCCAATTTGGACTCCAGACCAAAGGCCAAATTTCCACCGGTCTAATGTCCATTGATCGTGTTTCTTGGCCGAAGCTAGTCTCTTCTTCGCATTGGTGTCCTTTAGTAGTGGTTTCTTTGCAGCAATACAACCATGAAGGCCTGATTCACACAGTCTCCTCTGAACAGTTGATGTTGAGACGTGTCTGTTACTTGAACTCTGTGAAGCATTTATTTGGGCTGTAATTTCTGAGGTGCAGTTAACTCTAATGAACATATCCTCTGCAGCAGAGGTAACTCTGGGTCTTCCATTCCTGTGGCGGTCCTCATGAGAGCCAGTTTCATCATAGCGCTTGATGGTTTTTGCAACTGCACTTGAAGAAACTTAGTTATTAGTTATTGAAATGTTCCGGATTGACTGACCTTCATGTCTTAAGGTAATGATGGACTGTCGTTTCTCTTTGCTTATTTGAGCTGTTCTTGCCATAATATGGACTTGGTCTTTTACCAAATAGGGCTATCTTCTGTATACCAACCCTACCTTGTCACAACACAACTGATTGGCTCAAACACATTAAGAATGAAAGAAATTCCACAACTTCACTTTTAAGAAGGCACACCTGGTAATTGAAATGCATTCCAGGTGACTACCTCATGAAGCTGGCTGAGGGAATGCCAAGAGTGTGCAAAGCTGTCATCAAGGCAAAGGGTGGCTATTTGAAGAAGCTCAAATATAAAATATATTTAGATTTGTTTAACACTTTTGGTTACTACATGATTCCATATGTGTTATTTCATAGTATTGATGTCTTCACTATTATTCTACAATGTAGAAAATAGCAAAAATATAGAAAATCCTTGATTGAATAGGTGTTCTAAAACTTTTGACCGATAGTGTATACCTATGGTATATACACAGTCTCATTACATTGCATTCACACTTGAACTGCACATTACACACTACACTCTTATATCCCGTACATTTGACAATATATCTATTTCACAGAGTTGCTACTGTGTGCTATTACGACACTCACATGTAAAACTGTCCGACTCCTTTATGACCATAGTTCCCATACCTGTTTGTGTTACCCAGGCTGGGCTCTTCATTGATAAAGGTGTGAAGACCACCAATGCCAGTGCTGCAGACCCCCGGGAGTACCTGTGTCTGGACAACAACGCCAGGTAAGAATACAGGTCAAACTACATTGCATTTAGAATTACATTTCGACATGCAGGGATCAATCATTTGGATCAGTCATTGTCTATATATTTACTTGGTCTAGTAGGCTGTGGTTTAGTTAGTATCTATCTCTACAGCACTTACTGTAGATGGTATGTAGTTTATATGGTATGGTCTGTACTGGACTTTGATAGTCTGTACTGGTCGGTACTCTCCTTGTACAGTAGTCTGGAGGGTCTGGCAGGTTTGTGTTTACAGACAAAACAAGGCTCCAATCTGCACCAGTCTGTCCAAATACAAGCCTCTTCTTCAACAGATAGAAAGAAAATAGCTTAGGCCATCTAAGACCACTGCTTACGCTGTGTGTGTTTGTGTGTGAAGGTGAGGACTGAGTGTGTGTTTGTTTGTCTGTGTGCATAGTGTTTGTCTGTGTGCGTTGTGTTTGTCTGTGTGCATAGTGTTTGTCTGTGTGCATAGTGTTTGTCTGTGTGCATAGTGTTTGTCTGTGTGCATAGTGTTTGTCTGTGTGCATAGTGTTTGTCTGTGTGCATAGTGTTTGTCTGTGTGTGTTGTGTTTGTCTGTGTGCGTAGTGTTTGTCTGTGTGCGTAGTGTTTGTCTGTGTGTGTTTGTGTGCGTAGTGTTTGTCTGTATGCGTAGTGTTTGTCTGTTTGTTTGTGTGCGTAGTGTTTGCCTGTGTGCGTAGTGTTTGCCTGTGTGCGTAGTGTTTGTCTGTGTGCGTAGTGTTTGTCTGTGTGTGTTTGTGTGCGTAGTGTTTGTCTGTGTGTGTTTGTGTGCGTAGTGTTTGTCTGTGTGCGTAGTGTTTGTCTGTGCGTAGTGTTTGTCTGTGTGTGTTTGTGTGCGTAGTGTTTGTCTGTGTGCGTAGTGTTTGTCTGTGTGCGTAGTGTTTGTCTGTGTGCGTAGTGTTTGTCTGTGTGCGTAGTGTTTGTCTGTGTGCGTACTGTTTGTCTGTGTGTGTCTGTGTGCGTAGTGTTTGTCTGTGTGCGTAGTGTTTGTCTGTGTGCGTAGTGTTTGACTGTGTGCGTAGTGTTTGTCTGTGTGTATTTTCTAAGAGAGTGCTGTGCATCTGTGTGTCAGAGAGAGAGATCAAGAGTGTGTGTTTCTTAATTGAAAAGTGAAAGACTAAAGTTACATACATGGGATGCTTTAGTGAATTTCAGATTGTCTGGAATAGAAAAGGCAGAAAAAAATAATTTGTGATCCATGGAACGCACTGGCTAAACACAAAACACAAACACAAACACAAAAAAGCCTGCCTGTCTGTCAGTCTGTGCCTCTGCCTGTCTGAAATGCAGTGCCTCCAGATTCCCTAGTTGTAATCAAGACGATATTATGTACAATGCTTAATATTCACACAATTACCCCAATAATGTAAAAGTTCATTTGCAGTTTGTTTATTTAAAAATGAAAAGAAACCGCAACTTAAAATCTTAACCGTCATTTGGATCCAGGACACAAGTTCCACTGTGTCCTGGATGTGATCGGTCGTTTTGCGTTCGAGGCTTCGGAGTTTCTAAAACAGAGATTCTATTTGGCAGCAGGTTATTGCTGTGGCGGGGGGTATCATAGTCAACATACAATTATGATTTTAACGCTCTATCTGTAGTCATTTCACATACTGATTCTTTCTGACCCAAAAAAAGGAAGGCCTTTTTTATATCTGTATACTGGTCCTTTAATTCACTATCTGCAATGTGTTCACCTTCGCTAGGACAAGGCACATCTGATCCAACTCAATGGGAGTGAGTTCAAGTATATATTATAATATTCTGTTCTACACACACATATAATAGACTATTCAGTGGTGTTACACTATGTTATAGAAACTAACAGATAAGCACTGTTCCTTGTTCTACATTTTTATTAAATGGTGTGATGTTTTTTGTAGCTAATATTTTTTGTAATTTTTTAGTTAGTTTTTTTTTTTTTGCCAAACTAACAATGTCTTACTGTATTTAAATTATTTTATTTGATTTCAACTAACTTATTTTTTAATTCAGTTAAATATGTATATGTATATATCATAGAATAATTATTTATGATTGCACTATTACAAAATACATTTGACGAAGTATCGGTCATTATTCTGAGGGGATTCTGTTTCCCTTAGCAACTAATTCAGTGTGTTCATTGAATGGCTAAGTTTTCCCCCCCCTCTGCTTTGCTGTCAAGATGGTTTCAGATTAGCTATGGCATGTCTAGTATTTTTGCTGGATCCAGAGAATATTCTAATTCTTTGATTCTTTGCGTTGTCTTAACCCATATTGATTATAGCAATTGATAAATTGTCTATTGTATAACTAATTATTAATTGTGTAAGATCAAAAGCAATTTGATCTTGTAAGTTTCAGCTTGTGTTATCTGTTGCATTAAGCAAGGTACCATATTGTTTTGATTTTCACAAAAGAAAGTTCTCAGTTGTATTACAAAAATACAGTGACAATGTAGCAAATAACTCAAAAATACAAAAATACAGTGACAATGTAGCAAATAACTCACACAAAAAACAGAAGAAAATGTAATTCTACAGACCAACTGCGTAGCTACATTTAGCCTCTGCATTATTATCATTATTATTATTATTATTATTAAGTAGTAGTAGCATGCATTAGCATGTTTACCTGTCTGTAGGCAACATGATGTAGAAAATGTTCAGAAATAGCTTTTTTCTAAAGATGGAAAATAAAGAATGTTCAGTATTAAAAGGCAACTCTGCCACTTTTAATTTGTGGGTTGTTTTTATGTAGTATTTAGTGTTGTCCTACACAATTTGTATACTTTTTTAATGGGTCTGTTTCAGGTTCCGTCCACATGAGAATGCAGACCCAAACCGTCCCAGGGTGGCTGCTCTCATCGACACACTCATCGCCTTTAAGAACAACGACCTCGGAGCCTGGATACGAGGCGGTGACATTACCATTCAGAACTCTGGGTGAGTGCTGTGATGTCATCTCATTGAGCCCATGAATGTGGTTACTGTATCCTTGTTCATCAATGTGCTGTGCAGTAGTCACATCTCATCGCTTCTGTCTTCGATGTCCCTGTATGATTCGCACAGTGTCTCAGAAGTGACTCAGGTTTTACTGTAGCAACTTGCATTAGAATTAGTAGCTAGCATGCTAAGCTAACATGTTATCAAGTGGCCATCTCGGATGTGGCAAAGGGCCAGGAGTTCCTCTTTCTCAGTAGCAACTTGCATTAGAATTAGTAGCTAGCATGCTAAGCTAACATGTTATCAAGTGGCCATCTCGGATGTGGCAAAGGGCCAGGAGTTCCTCTTTCTCAGTCCTCAAGGCTATGGATGACATTGAACTGGTGACTCCTACACTTCTGGGTTAGCCCTACTCAGTGGAGCTCTCACACAGTGCACGTCTACAATGCAGAATGAATGATACATTCATTCTCTGGTTATAGATTTGCAGACAATGGGGTGGGACTCTCCTTTGCGAGGTATGTACCAAGGCTCCTGTGTCTGTTTCTACACCTGTGTTTCTGTCTGTACATTCCTAACACCCCCACTACACATACACTTATGCTCAAAAACACATCCTGTCCCTTTCCTCTCCCTCCGTCAGTGACGGTAGTTATCCTAAGGACGAGGGTTCCAGTCAGGAAGTGACTCAGTCTCTGTTTGTGGGAGAGAGCCGGAACCGTGGCTTCAACGGAGGCCAGAACAAGTACTGGGGCCAGGGAGGAGCAGACGGCAAGATGAGGACACTACCCAGGAACAGGTGTGTGTGTTCTCGTGTGTGCATGTGTGAAAAATATTGTAATAAAAAACTGTAGATAGTGTTGGAGAGGTGCATTGCTCTTGTAAGGGAAGTACTGCTTTGACTAACTTCCTGTAATAGGATACATGTTTTTTTAATGTTTGTATCACTTCTGTGTTTCCTGAGAACCAATTTCCTCCATCCGCGTAGTAAGCCTCCTTTGAGGCAAAACACCCAGTTTTCATAACTTCATAACTCTCCATATTCTTATAATTTTTGTCCAAAACGAAAAGGCTTGATGTTCCACAAGGTTAGCAGCAACATTGTGCAACAGATACTGGGTTTCTGAGCCCAGCTCATTGGCTATTTAGCTAGCTTTGTTTGACCCCAATTGGTGCTTATTTTACAAAGTTACAGTCAATCAAGTGAAGACCGCCCGCGTCATCGGCGTGCCATAAAGGCGCCGCTCTCTGACCAAATTTGGTGTCCTATAGGATATACTACACACCTAATGATATAGTGAAGTCTGGTTACGTTCTAGGATCTCTGAGGAATAAATACGAACGTGATTTGACTGGTTGAAACAACGTTTAGGGTTAGATTTTCACAGATTCCTTTCTTTACAAATTGAACGAGTGGAAATACAAAATCAATCGTGCATGCTATATGGGCCTTTTTAGGATATGAAAAAGGATTTTATCTAACAAAACGACACTTCATGTTATCTCTGGGACCCTTGGGAGGATAAATCAGAGCAAGATTTTAGAATGTAAGTACACATTTCACCTTTAGAGGTGCATTTCTCAAACCTATCGTGGTGAAAAAAGTGTTTTGTTGTTAGGAGCTCTCCTCAAACAATAGCATGGCATTTTTTTCGCAGAAATAGCTACTGTAAATTGGACAGTGCAGTTATATTAACAAGAATTTAAGCTTTCAGCCGATATAAAACACTTATGTACCGAGATTTGTTGTTTCTCTAAAATCTGCGATCGTGACACACGGCGAACATGATTTACAACTGTCCCGTTGACGGGACGCCTATCCCTAAATTAACCTCTACGGGATCGGTGTCCCCCCGCGGGACGGTTGAGCTAACGTAGGCTAATGTGATTAGCATGAGGTTGTAAGTAACAAGAACATTTCCCAGGACATACACATATCTGATATGGGCAGAAAGCTTAAATTCTTGTTAATCTGGTTTTGCACCAAGTTTGGCGTGGATAATACAGGATCGGTGTGTCCCCCGCGGGACGGTTGAACTACCGTAGGCTAATGTGATTAGCATGAGGTTGTAAGCAACAAGCTTAAATTCTTGTTAATATAACTGCACTGTCCAATTTACAGTAGCTATTACAGTGAAATAATGCCATGCTATTGTTTGAGGAGAGTGCACAATTATGAACTTAAATGTATTAATAAACCAATTAGGCACATTTGGGCAGTCTTAATACAACATTTTGAACAGATATGCAATGGTTCATTGGATCAGTCTAAAACGTTGCTCATACACTGCTGCCATCTAGTGGCCAAAATCTAAATTGCAGCTGGGCTAGAATAATACATTATGGCCTTTCTCTTGCATTTCAAAGATGATGGTACAAAAGGAAAATACAAAAAAAAATCATGTTTTTTGTCTTTGTATTATCTTTTACCAGATCTATTGTTCTATATTCTCTTACATTATTTTAAAATTTCCACAAACTTCAAAGTATTTCCTTTCAAATGGTATCAAGAATATACATTACCTTGCTTCATGTCCTGAGCTACAGGCAGTTAGATTTGGGTATATAATTTTAGGCAAAATTGGAAAAAAGGGTCCGATCCTGAAGATTCAAAGGTCTTACTCATATTGGCTACAGAGAGCGTGATCACAGTCATCCGGAACAGCTGATGCTCTCATGCTTGGTTCAGTGTTGCTTGCCTCGAAGTGAGCATAGAAGGCTTAATTGTCTGCGTCACTGGACAGCTCGCGGCTGGGTTTCTCTTTGCAAGCCCTGCCACATCCGACGAGCATCAGAGCAGGCGTAGTAGGATTCGATCTTAGTCCTGTGTTGATGCTTTGCCTGTTTGATGGTTCGTCGGAGGGCGTAATGGGATTTATTATAAGCGTCCGGATTAGTGTCCCGCTCCTTGAAAGCGTCAGCTCTAGCCTTTAGCTCAGTACAGATGTTTCCTGTAATCCATGGCTTCTGGTTGGGATATGTACGTATGGTCACTGTAGGGACAACGTCATAGATGCATGTATTAATGAAGCCGGTGACTGATGTGGTATACTCCTCAATGGCATCGGATGAATCCCGGAACATATTCCAGTATGTGCTAGCGAGACAGTCCTGTAGCTTAGCATCCGCTTCATCAGACCACTTCTGTGTTGAGCGCATCACTGGTACTTCCTGTTTGAATTTTTGCTTGTACGCAGGAATCAGGAGGATAGAGTTATGGTCAGATTTGCCAAATAGAGGGTGAGAGGGAGCTTTGTACACTTCTGTGTGTGTGGAGTAAAAGTGATCTGGAGTTTTGTCCCCCCCTCTGGTTGCACATGTGACATGCTGATAAAAATGAGGTAAAACAGATTTCAGTTTTCCTACATTAAAGTCCCCAGCCACTAAGAGCGCCACCTCTGGATGAGTATTTTCTTGTTTGCTTATGGCCTTATACAGCTCGTTGAGTGCGCTCTTAGTGCCAGCATCGGTTTGTGGTGGATAATAGACAGCTACGAATAACAGTGTTGTCTACAGCTTATCATGAGGTACTCTAACTCAGGTAAACAAAACCTTGAGACTTTCTTAATATTAGAGCTTGCACACAAGCTGTTGTTGACAAAGACACACCACCCTCCCTGATCTTACCGGAGGCTGCTGTTCTGTCTTGCCGATGCACGGTAAACCCAGCTAACTGTATATTATCCATGTCCTTGTTCAGCCACGACTTGATGAAACAGGATATTACAGTTTTTAATGTCCCATTGATAGGATCGTCTCGAACGGAGGTCATCCAGTTTATTCTCTAGTGATTGCATGTTTGCCAGTATAATGGAGGGTAAAGGCGGATTATCCACTCGCCGACGCAGTCTCGCCAGGCATCCGGCTCTACGACCTCTGTAACAACGTCTCCTCTTCATATGAATAACGGGGATTTGGGCCTGGTCCGGGAGGAGCAGTATATCCTTTACTTACGACTCATTAAAGAAAAAAATATTCTCCAGTTCAAGGTGAGAAATCACTGTTCTGATGTCCAAAAGCTTTTTTCGGTCATAAGAAACGATGGCAGAAGCATTATGTACAAAAAAAGTTCAAAACAGCACCCCAAAAAACAATTGGTAAGGAGCCTGTATGACAGGTTGTTATATCAGGGTTGAGGGTTTGGTCACACTTTAAACAAACTACAACTTAGAAAGGAATTAAAGAGCATTTATAAAGTCTCCATAAGCACTAAGTTATTGCTTAGCAAAGTCATACTACATAAAGGGTGATATAAAAGTTCATAACATCTGGTGCTTTGCATATCCCCTTCTCTGGCTGCTCCCTTTCTGGAGGCTGTAAAACGTGGTAACAGCTAATTGCTGCATGCCCTGATTTCTCCAGCTACTCCCTCATTCATGACGGCCCTGTCATCCCTCTCTGGGATGTACTGGCCTTTTTACACACTTCCTGACCACACTAACGGCTAGATGTTTGGTCACAGCCAGAATTTTCATAGAATGAGACAAAACAACATACCCTTCTTATCTAGTTAGACTTCAATGACCGTTTTTTTCCCGCTGATAAGACAACAAGCTGATGAAGCTAGCAATAGGCCTAATGTTTCTCTCCAGTGTTATAAATAGCTATACGCTGAGTGTACAAAACAGTAAGAACCCCTTACTAATATTGAGTTGCTCCCCCCTTTTGCCATCAGAACAGCCTCAATTCATCGGGGCATGGTCTCAACAAGGTGTTGAAAGCGTTCCACAGGGATGCTGGCACATATTGACTCCAATGCTTCCCACAGTTGTATGAAGTTGGCTGGATGTTCTTCGGGTTCAGTAGTGTGGTCAGGTGCCACAAAGAGGGACTTAGGAAAATTTCAGTTGACTCAGAACAGGGCAGCACGGCTGGCCCTTAAAAGTACACGGAGACCTAACATTAATGACATGCATGTCAATCTTTCATGGCTCAAAGTGGAAGAGAGATTGACTTCATAACTACTTGTTTTTTGAAAGAGGTGTTGACAAGCTGTCACGCCCTGACCTTAGAGCCTTTTTATGTATCTATTTGGTTTGGTCAGGGTGTGATTTGGGTGGGCGTTCTATGTTCTTTATTTCTATGTTTTGTATTTCTATGTTTTGGCCGGGTATGGTTCTCAATCAGGGACAGCTGTCATTCGTTGTCTCTGATTGGGAATCATACTTAGGCAGCCTTTTTTCCTTTGGTGTTTGTGGGTAGTTCTCTTTGTTAGTGGTACTATAGCCCTGTTAAGCTTCACGGTCGTTTCTTTTTTTCTTGTTTTGTTGGCGACATTAAAATAAAAGGAATATGTACGCTCACCGCACTGCACCTTGGTCTCCTTCCGATGACAGCCGAGACACAAGCTGAATGTACCGAGCTGTCTGTTTAAAATACTTGCATGCAGCTCGGACACCCATGCATTCCCCACAAGACATGCCACCAGAGGTCTCTTCAAAGTCCCCAAGTCCAGAACAGACTATGGAGACGCACAGTACTACATATGGAACTATTCCACATCAGGTAACTGATGCAAGTAGTAGAATCAGATTTAAAAAACAGGGAAAAAAATAAATCTTATGGAACAACAGGGACTGTGAAGAGACATGGACACATGGACACGCATGCATTGTGATATTGTTGTATAGTGGTATCAATTTTTTTTTATTGTAGTAGTGTAATAATGTTATATGATTATATTATATGTACCGTTTTATCTTTTGATTTAATGTAAGTGCTTTATGTTTGGATCCCAGGAAGAGTAGCTGCTGCCTTGTCTTGCCCATTCACCCTATGAATGGCACACATACATAATCCATGTCTTAATTGTCTCAAGGATTAAAAATCCTTCTTTAACCTGTCTCCTCCCCTTCATCTACACTGATTGAAGTGGATTTAACAAGTGACATCAATAAGGAATAATAGCTTTCATCTGGATTCACCTGGTCAGTCTGTCATGGAAAGAGCAGGTATTCTTAATGTTTTGTACACTCAGTGTAGATGCTCTGGATCAACTGATGCTGTCTTGAATGTAACGTGACTTGTGTTGTTTGTGTTAGCTCGGTGTGACTCTAGTCATGTTTGTTGTGTGACTCTCATACGGATTTTTTAAAGGACGTTCCCGATCCGCGGCTTCCAGATATATGACGGTCCTGTGCGGATCACTCAGAGCACATTCCGAAATTACATCCCGACGAAGGAGCGTTTCACCAGCGCGGTGGGCTTCAACCTAAAGAACACCTGGCAGCTCACACCACGCAACAACCTGTCCAAGCTTAGCTTCCAGCCCACTGTGAGTAGCCATCACATCACTCCACCTTTCATCCTAGAAGTGCACACTCATTCTCTGACACTCATGCATTGGATTGGTGTAAGCACGGTGTAGGGAGTTTCTGCCATATTCCTTAGACCAGTCCTTTCCTTTTAAATCCACGAGGGGGAGTTTAGGAGTGCACACTTCAGGAGAAGTGCCATTGCCTCTTCTCTGTTGTTCTCAAATACTGACGTAATAATGATGTTACAAAGAAAAAGTCTGATAAGAATGTGATAATTATATCCGGACTCTGGTCCGGAAGCAAAATTCCTGCAATTTTGCCATGGGGTTTTGTACTATGTATTTAAATAATATATTCTAATATTTCTACTACTGTACATTGCATTTTAGTTACACTGTTTCTACACACCATTTATGTATTTATATATACTGGATTTTTTACATAGCTCACCCTATATCATTCTTAGTAGATTAATCTGGTGTATATACATATAGATTGCATTACTGTTATGTGCTATTTGGATTCATTGGATTTGTTCTGACATTTCAAGATAAAAAAAAAATGTAAGTATTATTTGTGTATATATTTGACATTTTACTGCATTGTTTGGAACTAGTAACATAAGCATTTATCTTCATCCGCTATAACATCTTCTACACCGTGTACGTGACCAATAAACGTATATTTGATATGATTTGATAAAGGTCACTGACTGAAACATTAGTGTCTATGGAGTTTTCCTTTGCCAAATCAGGCAAAGTAACCATCTGAAACCTCCCGTCTGCTTGTTTGCACATTGTCATGATTCCGTTCTGATGGGCCTAGTTTAGTTTTTGTGCCACTTGTGTTTACATTGAAAGCTTTGATTTTGAAGTGCAGGGATCAGACACTGTTTTCCTGCATGCACTCTTTCCCTCTGTCTGTTTCCTTTTTGGCCGTTGGTTCGGTCCTATCTGTTGGAAGAATCTCTGAGTTGGCATTTTACTGGAACCAGTGGTTGGGTGGAGACCCCATGCTGAGAGATAGGGAGAGCGAAGGGGAGGTTCTGGATGAAAGTCATTCTGAATTGGAGAGCCCTCTAGTGTCGGGGATGTGGTGACCAGCTCGACTCAACTTTTCAAGCTTGACTAAACTCAAAATATCCCTTTTCAAAATGGCTTTCAAGGACTTTTGTTGAACGCTCATCACTGACACCTGGGTTGAATTCATTTGGAACGTTTTGCTACAGTCTATATTAATGAATACGATCATAATATACATTCAGCTCAACTCTCAAATACTATAGACCTATAAGATCAAAGTTAGGAAACCTGCACACCAAATTGCGCGTCATCACTTTTTAGGCCATACATATCTTTGTAAGTCACTGGTTGTGTTTTGTCATGTCTGTGTTTTAAAACCTATTGTTTGTGACAGGTGGGTCTGAGGGCATTCTTCGGGCGTCCGGGCCAGTGGTTCGACGAGAATGATCTGGACGGGGATAAGAACTCCATCTTCCATGACGTGGATGGCTCTGTGACGGGCTACAGGGACACGTATGTAGGCAGAGCAGACAACTACCTGATCCGTCACCCCGGCTGTGTCAACATCACCCAGTGGAACGGAGTGGTCTGCAGTGGCACCTACTCTCAGGTACGGATGGGACAGTGGCCCTAATGCCTATCACCAGTGACTTTATTCACTGCTTAGGATATACACTGCATAGAAGTGATCAAACTCTATTGGTCTATTATTTTGTAATGCGTGTCCTCCAGGTGTATATCCAGACCCAGGGAGCTTCCAGCCTCAGTCTGTCCATCAGTAGAGATGACTACCCTGAGGCTCCTCTGGTGCTGAGGGGTATTAACAGCCAGGGGGCCCTGTCCCAGCAGTACCAGCCTATCCTCATGATGAGCAAGAGCTACACCCTGCATTGGAACGGTCCGGCTCCCAGAGAGATTGTCCTTTCCCTCATTAACTTCAACCAGTGAGTGGCACACTGGGACTGATGTGTGTGTGTGTCTTTTAAGGTGGTTGGTCTGGGTGTTTGTCCACATTGAAACTGGTCTTGGTCTCGATACACTGGGTCAGGATTTGGGTCAGGAGGTCTCTGGTTTTTCTGCTGTGTGTGCGATAAGAGGATGTGTTTGTCAGTTTGTAAGACAGATCTTTAACCTTCATTGTCACCTGTTGACTCCTCCTTTCTCTCCAGAGGTGACTGGGCGCTGGTGGGTCTCTGCTACCCGTCCGACACCACCTTCCAGGTCATGGCTGACATCAACGATCGCCAGAGTAACATCTTCGATGACATCAGCGACTATGGGCCTGTGTTCTCCCTCGCTGAACTGGAGAAGAGGCTGCTGGAGAGGAAGTATTTCTTTGACCGCAGTGTGGGGTGAGTCACTATACCCTAATGTCTCTCTATCCATATGGCTATATCTACTGTACCTCTCTCTCCCTCTAGAATTTTTACTTAGTCTCCTATTGACTTCAATGTATGACTAAGTGAACATTTTGCTTAAGTTAGGATTCGCCCCTGTCTGTCTCGCTCTCCTTCATCACTCTCTCTCAATTAACACCGGCCTCTCCTCTCCCAGCTTGCTGTGGCTGTATTTGCGGGCGAGGCAGGGGCGCGATGGCCACAGTTACTGCTCGGTTAAGGGCTGCGAGAGAGTGAAGGTGATGGCCAGCACGTCGTCCTCCAAACTGACCTGTAACTGCACGGCCAAGGCCTACCCCAAATACACCAAGACTCCCTCGGCAGTGGTCCCCATGCCCACCCTCAGCACCCAACCATGCAAGGACTGTGGGGCCTCTCAGGTTAGCCTACTAGTCCCCCACACTGTCTTTGTTCCATTAGTATGCAATTCTATTGGAAAAGGAATGAGCTCATGTTGTGTTGTCTGACATAAGAGCCCTGCATTAATCTGTGTGTTTTCTGGTAGCTGGTGTTTTCCAGTGACCCGTGGAACTCCTACCTCCAAACTCAGATCAAATCGCTCAGCAGCAAGGAGCAGCAGACTGGAGACACACAATCCTTTATCACTGTGAGTGCCACAGATTTAAATATAACACAGTATTACATTAGAGAATAGTTTCCCGGTGCCACAGAATCACAGTGTGTATAATGAGTGTTTGCATGTTGTTGGTGTGCTGTTGTTTAACTTTCATCAAACGGCCATTATAAATGTTTATGAATGAAATACTAATCTATTAATAGTATGCACACTATTGATCAATACAAAAGCACCACCCATATTTTTAATCGGTTTGTGGTTGTAGCATGCCAGCTGTATCTCTTACCCACTTTTCTACAACGTCTTCTTCTTTCAGGTGAACAGTGAGACATTCTCCTTCACACAGCCAGGCATCTTCCTGGTCTCTGTTGATGCCTGCTCTGGAAAAGTCACAAATAAGAGATCTTTCTCCAAAATGGACTCCAAAATGGAGGAGTATCTTAAAACTGGATTACCAAAGAGGTGAGGGGGAAGAATTAGGGCCTTGCTGGTTGGAGTTAGAACTCGATTGGTGGTCTGTTGCAGACCTGGGTTCAAATACTATTTGAAATCTTTCAAATACTTTGAGCATTGCTTTAGTTAACCTGGAGTGCCAGTTGGGTGGGGTTTGCGGTTTTGGCACTTCTATTGGTTTCATTGCAACAAGGTGCATTTAAGAGAATTGTAAGAGGTAGCATTTCTTTGTCTGTTAGAAGTTCTATCATTTTGATCAGAGGCATTTGACTTGATGGAGAATTGATGAATCATAATTGCTTATATTTTCTCATGACTAGGTCAATAGTACTTCTGGGAACGCGAGGGCAGCCCGATGGCTTGGTCAGTGTTGCACGATATCTGGTCCCCCTGGGCATGACTAAGGCAGCAGATCTGCAGAGTAAAGGTAGGTGTCACTCTCAAATGGTTCCCTGTTGCAGGTGCTATTACTGTAGGCCAGGTCTAGTTTTTCTATCCAATTTTCTGTTCCTCGTTATTGTTTTCCTCTTTTCTTCCTGCTGTCTCTCCAACTATGTATTTTCTCTGCAATGTATACTTTTTCTTCTTTCTCTGCTCACCTCATTACAGTATTTTCCACATGACACTTTGTGTTTCTCTCACAGAGAGCCTGGTGTTTTGGGGGTTCCAGGGTGGCTCTGCCCCCCCTCCGTGGGCCTCCATCCTGGTTGGGCAGGGTGAGGAGGGGCTGGGGCTGCAGGAGCGCTACCTCCCCCTGGGCCTGGAGGCCTACGGCTGCACACAGACCAGCACACGCAGAGACCTGGAGCTACTGAGGACCGCCACAGGACCACAATGACAAATGTGAACACAATTTAACCAAAACACAACCAACCAGCAAATGAATGTGAACTGCTGAACTTTTATTTATTATTTTATTGGCAAAGATGTTTAATAATTTGGGGGGTAATTTACTGTGTGTGTGTGTGTGTTTGCGTGGGTGTGATATGTGTGTGTGTGTGTGTGTGTGTGTGTGTGTGTGTTAAATTTGACTGGGAAGTGGGAATCAATGGGGATGGACCCAGAATGGAACTATAAGAGCAAATTAACAAAGTAAGTAACCACATCAAACTTGTGTGGTCTGTCACTTCTATCCAGTTACCCCTGATCGGTTTTTGGTTCAGGCCAGCATTTGACCTGTCTGCTGCTCACCACGTCCATAGACGAAACACATCATTTAGAAGAAGACTGAATTAGCAAATCAAAGGAAAAACTTCTGTCTGTTTCCTCGCTCCTTTTTTCTGCAGTTTTTGCGTGTCCCTGGGGGCATTTTGTTCAGCGACCAGATCTGTTAAGGGCAGCTGTATCTTAATGAAAACATTTTGTATTGGATTCCGTTGAGATTGTTGTATTTCCAACAAACCTTTTTTCCCAGGATGTGTCCTTTTTTGTTCCATATTTATTTGATCTCTACACAGTGACACTTTCCCCTAGGGCTGGCTACGCATGCAGCAGAGATGGTTTGTTTCTCGTTTTCTTCTCATTATCTTACCGTTGAAACTGCATTTCCAACTAATTTACCTTTTAGTCTGGTCATGTATGTTGTTTATTATGTATAAATGCCAAAAGTATGTGTTACGGGGGGACATTTTACAAGGTAAATATTGCCTTGAAACGAACACAGACTAGTAGTCCATACCAAAACCATGGCTTACTGTACCTCTGTGGCCTCAGCAGGTGATTTGAGCAGGGCTCCCCCACTGTGCCGGCGATTAGTGACTTTCTGTATGTGATTGGGTGCATTCATTTTAGCTCGCCCGGTAAAGATTTCACTTTAAGATCTAAGGAATGGTCAAACATTTGCAAACTCCGCCTACCCGGTGCCCTGGACGAGCTAAAATTAATGCAACCATTGTGAGAGAGCCTCTGAAGAGAAGGACCTGCTTTTGAACCACTGTTCTGCTGTAAATAAGATGTTTTTTGTTATGCAAATGCTTTTAAGATGCACACTCCAAATTGAGCACTTTGAATAGGAATGAGTATTGAGGGATGTTGAGAAGCTGTCTGTATACTGTGAGAGTGCCTTTCAATTTGCTATGAGTTGTATTTGAAATGTTGAATCACTATACTCATGAGTTTATTTCTTTAATCAAACCTTTATATTTGAATTCTCACATCCTCAGTGCTCTTCTGAAATTGCAGAGATGATAACTTTGTGATAGTGTCCTGTCATCATTGTCTTGTCATTATTTTAGCTGATGTATTCAACAAAATCAAGGATGCCTCTAGGATGACTTAATGTTATGCACAAAGGAATCAGATTACTGAAATCTCTGATCTAGCCTATGAGACTAATGGGACAGCTGTATAGTCGACTTGGGTTATAGAGGGCAAGAAAGTTTAGGTAGGGACTCGGAGACGATCAAGAACAGTGCATTTCTTATGCTGTACTTGCTACTTGACAATCTTACCACTTGGGGGCAGGCTTGTTCTAATAGTTAGGAAGTCCTATCTAACCAAAACCATGCCATCAATCTGTAACATGAGTTTTCATGCTACAGATGTAATATGAAACTCCTATGAGAACAGACATAAAGACTTAATGTGGGATCATTCATTGTTCAAAACAGTATTCTGAACCTTTGAATACACATAATATTATTGAAGGTTTCCTATTTTAATGATAGTAGGAAAGGAGAGAGGAAGAAACGTGGCAGAGGGGGCTTGAACCCCCATCGTCAGCGCTACCACTACACCGTTGAAATCAATACTGGATACGTTCACAAGTCAGTCATTTGACTTGCATAAGCGTTACACGTAGAGGCTCTCTGGCTGACCTGGTCATGGCTTCAATTCCATATACTTCATTTGTGATTGATGGGTCCTTTCAAGCATTTATCAGAAGCTCTTAACCAGAGTGACTTACAGTAAGTAGTGAATACATACATTTTTGTACTGGTCCCCTGTGGGAATCGAATCCACCACCCCAGGCTCTATCTACTGAGCCACACAAGAGCTATGCTAATACTGTGACTGTAGTTAATACAGAGTTGTCTGGGGGACAGGAAGTCCGTGTCCGCTCGTTAGGGGCCCTGCAATGATGCCATCATAGTTTTTTCAAAGTTTATTTTTTATTACTAGGTTTTTTGAATAAGGACAAACAGAGTTCAATCTAGCGCCAAATGGCCTTTTTGACACGTAACACGTAACTCATTCTTAATTTCTGTCCGCCCACGCGCACAGCTACATAATTTATAGTTTAGCGCGAACCTCCGATGGCGGATAAATTTGAGCACTGAATTGTTGGAAGACCAACAACCTCTGTAAAGGTGAAAATATGTAGCTAGACAGCTGTGTACTTACTGTTTATTTTCTCTGTATTATGGCTTTTGAAGTATTGCAGTTCTAACTGTCATAATGGCCACCAATCACAGAAGCAACACCTAGCTGCTGATTATTCGGTCGTCCATTACAGTTGAGCGCAGGTGTATGCCAAATCATTTCATAGGCAGGCTAGTAGGTTAAACTGATCTCATTCATTTGTAGTCTAATAACCCTCCTAATCGTGAATATTCTGTTGCTAAGGTTCCAATTAGGCTTTTAAATTCTGTGTGAATGTAATTAGAAGTCAGTTGAAGTCAGAAGTTTACATACACCTTAGCCAAATACATTTAAACTCCGTTTTTCACAATTCCGAACATTTAATCCTAGTTTCAGTTAGGATCACCACTTTATTTTAAAAATGAAATGTCAAAATAATAGAGAATTATTTATTTCAGCTTTTATTTATTTCACATTCCCAGTGGGTCAGAAGTTTACTTACACTCAATTAGTATTTGGTAACGTTGCTTTTAAATTGTTTAACTTGGGTCAAATGTTTCAGGTAGCCTTCCACAAGCTTCCCACAATAAGTTGGGTGAATTTTGGCCCATTCCTCCTGACAGAGCTGGTGTAACTGAGTCAGGTTTGTAGGCTTCCTTGCTCGCACAAGCTTTTTCAGTTCTACCCAGTTCTATAGGATTGAGTTCTGGGCTTTGTGATGGCCACTCCAATACCTTGACTTTGTTGTCCTTAAGCCATTTTGCCACAATTTTGGAAGTATGCTTGAGGTCATTGTCCATTTGGAAGACCCATTTGCGACCAAGCTTTAACTTCCTGACTGATGTCTTGAGATGTTGCTTCAATATTTCCACATACTTTTCCTCCCTCATGATGCCATCTATTTTGTGAAGAGCACCAGTCCCTCCTGCAGCAAAGCACCCCCCACAACATGATGCTACCACTCCTGTGCTTCACGGTTGGGATAGTGTTCTGCGGCTTGCAAGCCTCCTCCTTTTTCCTACAAAACATAACGATGGTTATTATGGCTAAACAGTTCTATTTTGTTTCATCAGACCGGAGGAAATTTCTCAAAATTTCATAACTTTCAGGTTATGTCGATATAGGACTCGTTTATTGTGGATATAGATACTTTTGTACCTGTTTCCCCAGCATCTTCACAAGGTCCTTTGCTGTTGTTCTGGGATTGATTTGCACTTTTCGCACCAAAGTACATTCATCTCTAGGAGACAGAATGCGTCTCCTTCCTGAGCGGTATGACAGCTGCGTGATCCCATGGTGTTTATACTTGCGTACTATTGTTTGTACAGATGAATGTGGTACCTTCAGGTGTTTGGAAATTGCTCACAAGGATGAACCAGACTTGTGGAGGTGTACAATTTTTTTTCCTGAGGTCTTGGCTGATTTCCTTAGATTTTCGCATGATGTCAAGCAAAGAGGCACTGAGTTTGAAGGTAGGTCTTGAAATACATCCACAGGTACACCTCCAATTGACTCAAATTATGTCAATTAGCCTATCAGAAGCTTCTAAAGCCATGACATCATTTTCTGGAATTTTCCAAGCTTTTTATAGGCACAGTCAACTTAGTGTATGTAAACTTCTGACCCACTGGAATTGTGATACAGTGAATTATAAGTGAAATAATCTGTCTGTAAACAATTGTTGGAAAAATTAGTTGTGTCATGCACAAAGTAGATGTCCTAACCGACTTGCCAAAACTAGTTTGTTAACAAGACATTTGTGAAGTGGTTAAAAAACAAGTTTTAATGACTCCAACCTAAGTGTATGTAAACTTTCCACTTCAACTGTATGTCACGTGCAAGCTTAAGTGTGTGCAGCAGCCCCTGCCCCACAACAACACATTTGCACTGAAGATTATGCCATGTAGTATACTGTAACACATATGCACACACACACACACACACACACACACACACACACACACACACACACACACACACACACACACACACAGGCTAGGCCTTTACGTACACTCTTAGAGAAAAGGGTTCCACAACTGTTATTCTGTTGTTCCCATAGGAGAACACATTTTTGGTTCCAGCTAGAACCCTTTTTGGTTCCAGGTAGAACTCTTGGGTTCCATGTAGAACCCTATGTGGAAAGGGTTCTAAATGGAACTCAAAAGTGTTATACCAGGAACCAAATAGGGTTTTTCAAAGGGTTCAAGTATGGGGAGAGCCGAAGAACCCTTTTCGGTTCTAGATAGCACTTTTTTCTAAGAGTGTACCTTATGAACAACATGAGGTTATCGTTTGTCTTTGCCAGTAAGAAAAGCAACCACATGTTTTATGTTAGACATACACTGATTAATACATTATTTTATTCATAAAAACTACACTATATATACAAAAGTATGTGGACATCCATTAAAATTAGTGGATTCGGCTATTTCAGCCACACCCGTTGCTGAAAGGTGTATAAAATTAAGCACCAGCCGTGCAATCTCCATAGACAAACATAGGCAGTAGGATGGCCTTACTGAAGAGCTCAGTGACTTTCAACATGGCACCATCATAGGATGCACCTTTCCAACAAGTAAATTTGTACATTTCTGCCCTGCTAGACTTGCCCCGGTCAACTGTAAGTGCTGTTATTGTGAAGTGGAAACGTCTAGGAGCAACAACGAGTGCACAGAGCGCCACACAAGCGCACAGAACGGGAACGTCTATCCTTGGTTTCAACACTCACTATAGAGTTCCAAACTACCTCTGGAAGCAACGTCAGCACAAGAACTGTTCGTCAGGAGCTTCATGAA
Organism: Salvelinus alpinus; assembly: GCF_045679555.1. Classification (NCBI taxonomy): domain Eukaryota; kingdom Metazoa; phylum Chordata; class Actinopteri; order Salmoniformes; family Salmonidae; genus Salvelinus; species Salvelinus alpinus. The sequence goes on along the minus strand of NC_092090.1, from coordinate 83,790,161 downwards.
ATGGGTTTCCATGGCCGAGCAGCCATACGCAGTGCGTGTAAAGCTGGTGTAAAGCTTGCCATCATTGGAAACGCGTTCTCTGGAGTGATGTATCACGTTTCAACATCTGTCAGTCCGACGGAGGAACCTGGGTTTGGTGGATTCCAGGAGAACGCTACCTGCCCGAATGCATAGTGCCAACTGTAAAGTTTGGTGTAGGAGGAATAATGGTCTGGGGCTGTTTTTCATGGTTTGGGCTAGGCCCCTTAGTTTCAGTGAAGGGAAATCTTAATGCTACACAATCTAGACTGTGGCAACAGTTTGGGGAAGGCCCTTTCCTGTTTCAGCATGACAATGCCCCTGCACACAAAGCGAGGTCCATGCAGAAATGGTTTGTCCAGATAGGTGTGGAAGAACTTGACTGCCCTGCACAGAGCCCTGACCTTAACCCCATCAAACACCTTTGGGATGAATTGGAAAGCCGACTGCGAGCCAGGGCTAATCACCCAACATAAGTGCCCAATCTCACTAATGCTCTTGTGGCTGAATGGAAGCAAGTCCCAGCAGCAATGTTCCAACATCTAGTGGAAAGCCTTCCCAGAAGACGGCGGACCAACTCCATATTAATGCCCATGATTTTGGAATGAAATGTTCGACGAGCAGCATGTTCGACACTGCTCATGTAGTGTATATTATTCTAATTACCGGTAAACTTCTAGATACCTATTTTACATGAATTTACATCCATTTATTGGACATATCATTCTCCTTTAGACTATCATGGATACACTGATACAGTGGGGCAAAAAAGTATTTAGTCAGCCACCAATTGTGCAAGTTCTCCCACTTAAAAAGATGAGAGAGGCCTGTAATTTTCATCATAGTACACTTCAACTATGACAGACAAAATGAGAAAAAAAATCCAGAAAATCACATTGTAGGATTTTTTATGAATTTATTTGCAAATTATGGTGGAAAATAAGTATTTGGTCAATAACAAAAGTTTATCTCAATACTTTGTTATATACCCTTTGTTGGCCAGTGTTTCCCAACCCTGGTCCTCGGGTACCCCCAGCAGCACCATTTTTTTGTAGCCCCAGACAAAAATACCTGATTCAACTTGTCAAGGGCTTGATGATTAGTTGACAAGTAGAATCAGGTGTGCTTCTCCAGGGCCACAACAAAAATATATGCTGTTGGGGAAACGCTGCTGTAGGCTGCTAGTAGTGTCTGTATTTGTTGCTAGGTTGTTATGTATGCATACTTGTGAGTGCAACAGGCAGTGTGTTACGAGTTTCCTAGCTGATGTGTGAGGTCCTGAATAATTAAATGGTTCTGACAGCAACACGGGTGCGTTTCCATGGCACCCCCTCACCCGTGGACATGCCACACTGAGGGGTAATGTAAATCTCTTCCCTGCTTAATGTCAGTGGAGGGTTGTTCTCTGGAACAGGGCACAGAATGGCATTATGGCAGTCAGAGAACCTGTTGTAGCCAACCCACACACAGCTTTATAAGTGTGCAATGTTGTAAGACCTGTCATATGGTCAAAGCAGAAATCCTCTCATACCCATTACAGATTAGGCTAAATAAACAACTATAAAACAGTGATGTCATGAATCTCAAGATTGATTCTTCAGGAAGTATATCTGCACGGAGCAAAATGGAACATCAAATTCACACAGCCATTAACCTTTTACTGCAGTGGGTTAAATCAGGGTCACACAGTGTTTCTTGATAGTCTTAAACAAATCTACTTTGAAACAAAAGTATACACCTCACACGTACGGTTATGGCCTTAAGAAAAATATAGACTTGACATTTACAAAATGTTTTGTTTGCATCCCAATATTTCACTTTAAAAACTACATCCTACATCACAGAAGACTGAAGTATAACAAAACTGTTTGACATAGAAACACCATATTTCTGCACAAAAAAAGAAAAACGTTTATTAATTATGAAATTATGAAAAAATGTTAATAACATTCCACCCATGAGGCCACTAGAAGGCGCTTTGGTCATTTGACTGCAGGAAAGGATTTTTATCTAACTGTCTTAGCTCTAATCAAAGACACATCAGAATACTAAATAATATTAGTTTATTGAGTTCTTTGTAATCACAATGTGAAGAATGTTTCAAACTTTCAAAGGAGACTTACATTTACATTTTAGTCATTTAGCAGATGCTCTTATCCAGAGTGACTTACATTTTACGATAGCTAGGTGGGACAACCACATATCACCGTCATAGTATGTACATTTTCTCTTAAATAAAATAGCTATCGGCAAAGTCCAAGCTAGTAAGGGGGAAAAAGTCAAGTGCGAGTGTTAGTTCACAAAATGCTTTTTCATATTTTTGGGGGGTTGGAAGGGGGGGGGGTGCTGTGTGAGGGGAGGTGCTGTGTGAGGGGAGGTGCTGTGTGAGGTGCTTTTTTAAGATACTGTTTGAAGAGGTAGGGTTTCAGATGTTTTAGGAAGATGGGTAGGAACTCTGCTGTCCTAGCTTCAGCGGGAAGTTGGTTCCAGGATTGGGGAGCCAGGACAGAGAAAAGCTTGGACTGGGCTGAGCAGGAGCTAGGGAGTGGGAGGGCCAAGAGATCAGAGGTGGCGAAATGGAGTACTCTGGTTGGGATGTAGGGTTTGAGCATAGCCTGAAGGTAAGGATGGGCAGTTCCTCTTTCTGCTTCGACTGGAAACCAGTGGCATGTGGGAGAGAACTTGGGAAGGTTGAACACCAGGCGGGCTGTAGCGTTCTGGAGAAGTTGCAGGGGTTTGATGGCACAACCGGGGAGTCCAGCCAACAGTGAGTTGCAATAGCCCAGTCAGGAGATGACAAGTGCCTGGATTAGGACCTGCGCCACTTCCTGTGTGAGGTAGGATCATTCTCTACGGATGTTGTAGAGCATGAACCTGAAAGGGCGAGTCACTGCTTTGATGATTGCAGAGAATGACAGCGTATTGTCCAGGATCATGCCAAGGTTCTTTGCATTCTGGGAGGGGGGCACCGTTGAGTTGTCAACCGTGGTGGAGAGGTCTTGGATCGGGCAAGCCTTTCCCAGGAGGAAGAACAGCTCCGTTTTGTTGAGGTTGAGCTTGAGGTGGTGGGCCGACACCCATGTTGAGATCTCTGCCAGGCACGCAGAGATATGTTTCACAACTTGGGTGTCAGAAGGGGGGAAGGAGAATAGTTGAGTGTCATCCGCATAGCAATGATAGGAGATACAATATGAGGATATGACTGAGCCTAGTGACTTGGTATATAGAGAGAAGAGGAGAGGGCCTAGAACCGAGCCCTGGGGGACACCAGTAGTGAGAGTACATGGTGCAGACACAGATCCTGTCCATGTCACCTGGTAGGAACGGCCTGCCAGGTAGGATGCAATCCTAGAGTTTGAACAGCCTGAGAAGCCCAGCCCTGAGAGGGTGGAGAGGAGGATCTAATGGTTCACGGGGTCGAAGGCAGCTAGGAGGATGAGAACAGAGGAGAGAGACTCAACTTTGGCAAAGCGTCCGGCCTCCGTGACACAGAGAAGAGCAGTCTCGGTTGAGTGACCCTTCTTGAAGCCTGACTGGTTAGGGTCAAGAAGGTTGTTCTGAGAGAGAAGGCGAGAGAGTTGGTCAGAGACAGCACACTCAAGTGTTTTGGAAAGTAAAGGAAGAAGGGATACCGGCCTGTAGTTTTTGACGTCAGAGGGGTTGAGTGTTGACTTATTACCAGCGTCTCGGTGCGGGTGGAGGCGAACATTCATATTGTCTTTGTATTGTATTGTAGTTGTTTTAAATACATTTAATTCAATAAAATAAATATACAAATCTTGTTCGATTTACACACACACACACACACACACACACACACACACAGTGTGAGAGAGAGAGAGACAGGGCTACTCAATTACCCTTTAACATCAAATGCCTCATCAGTTCCCCTACCCCATTAGCCAGTGCATTAACCTTATCTACCTGCTAATGGAGATGTATTAGACATTCATAGCACAGCCAGTGTAGCTGAAAGGGACGCTGTTAAATACTTTACCCTGTCCTTAAACAAGATGAGACCAGTTTATTAGGCTAGCAGTAACTTAATACAAATGTAATTATTTGTCATTGCTCTTTGTCGACAATGCTGAAAGAAGGGTTTTTGTGATTATCTCCATAAGGACATCTACAGTATGTCACTATTTTGTGTGAATAATGTCTTCTACTAACTCAGACATCATATATGTAAATCCAATCTGAAATTTGAAACAGCAAACCATCCAATCCATGTCCCAATCTACCTGTCATCAGCTATACTATGTTTATCCCACACATACACTGACTGAAAATATAAAAGCAACATGTAAAGTGTTGGTCCCATTTTTAATGAGCTGAAATAAAAAAGGCCAGAAATGTTCCATACGCACAGAAATGCTCCATATGCACAGAAATGTTCCATACGCACAGAAATGCTCCATATGCACAGAAATGCTCCATATGCACAGAAATGCTCCATACGCACAGAAATGCTCCATACGCACAGAAATGCTCCATACGCACACATTTGTTTACATCCCTGTTAGTAAGCATTTCTCCTTTGCCAAGATAATCCATCCACCTGACAGGTGTGGCATATCAGGAAGCTGATTACACAGAATGATCCTTACACAGGTGCTGGGGACAATAAAAGGCCACTTTAAAATGTTCCGTTTTGTCACACAACACAATGCCACAGATGTCTCAAATGTTGAGGGAGCGTGCAATTGGCATTCTGACTGCAGGAATTTCCACCAGAGCCGTTGCCAGAGAATTTGTCAGTACGTCCAAATGGCCTCACAACCGCAGACCACGTGTAACCAAGCCAACTCAGGACCTCCACATCCGGCTTCTTACATTTACATTTAAGTCATTTAGCAGACGCTCTTATCCAGAGCGACTTACAAATTCACCTGCGGGATCATCTGAGGGGGGAGGCTAGCTGCCAAGTGGGTGGGCCTATGCCCTCCAAGGCTCACCCATGGCTGCACCCCTGCCCAGTCATTTGAAATCCATAGAATAGGGCCTAAATTAATTTGTTTCAATTAACTGATTTCCTTTTCTTTTTTTTTACCTTAAATGAACTGTAACTCAGTAAAATCTTTGAAATTGTTGCATGTTGCATATACATTTTTGATCAGTATAGTTGAAAAGGATATATTTTCTATAGCACTAAGTGAAAGACAGAGAAAGAGAAAAGAGCCTACACATGGTGTCGATAATAGGTTCCAGAGCTGGTCAGAACAGTGACCAGGCTTTCCTGAAGTGTTGGGGTCTCCATCAGGCCCTCCTTCCCGCGGCCCCAATCAGCTCCCAGAGCAAAGGCAATTCAGCCATTGCATCATCTCATTATTCCTAATATTATCTCATCATTATGTTATGGCTAACGGCCATTTGACTGTTCTCACACACAGAGCTACGATTGACCAGGTTCTCTGGAATAGGCCATTTATTCAACCCTGGGAAGAATCTTTTTTCATGACTATGACTGAAGGAAGAGAGTGCAGAATCAGGAGCTCATGTAGCTATCCATGAATTGATCCAAAGATGTAAGGAGTACCGTCTATCTTATACTTAATGTCTTTAATGGATAGGATGTCTCGGCATATAGGCTAGATCTAGGCATGTCTATCTAAATAATTTTGTCTTTCTATTTCCAGTGATATAACCAACTGAAGCTGTAGGTTCCCTCATTCTCAGATACAGTGGCAAGAAATAGTATGTGAACCCTTATGAAATACCTGGATTTCTGCATAAATTGGTCATAAAATTTGATCTGATCTTCATCTAGGTCTCAATGATAGACAAACACAGTCTGCTTAAACTAATAACACACAAACAAATATACGTTTTCATGTCTTTATTGAACACACCGTGTAAATATTCACAGTGCAGGGTGGCAGAATGGCGCTGGAGAGGATGGCTGATGTTTTACGTGCTCCTAACCAACTGTGTTATTTTGTTCGTTTTTTTGCGTTGTTTGTAACTTATTTTTTACTTATTCTGTACATAATGTTGCTGCTACCGTCTCTTATGACTGAAAATAACTTATGGACATCAGAACAGCGATTACTCACCACAAACTGGGAGAAGCTTTTTCCTTTAACGAGTCCGACGAGTCCGACGTGAAGGATCTACTGCTTTCCCAGGAACATGCCCAAATCCCTGTCATTTTCATGAAGAGAAGATGGAGAAAAAGGGGGTGGAGGTCGGGCTGCCTCCTGAGAATTCGTAGGCGAGCGAATAAACCCCCGCTGCCATACGTTCTATTGGCAAACATGGAATCATTGTAAAATAAAATCCATGACCTACGAGCAAGATTAAACTACCAACGGGACATTAAAAACTGTAATATCTTATTTCACCGAGTCGTGGCTGAACGACGACATGAACAACATACTGCTGGCTGGTTTTACACTGTATCGGTAGGATAGAACAGCAGCCTCTGGTAAGACAAGGAGTGGTGGTCTATGTATATTTGTAAACAACAGCTGGTGCACAATATCTAAGGAAGTCTCAAGGTTTTGCTCGCTTGAGGTAGAGTATCTCATGATAAGCTATAGACCACACTATCTACCTAGAGAATTTTCATCTGTATTTTTCGTAGATGTCTACATACCACCACAGACCGATGCTGGCACTAATACCGCACTCAATGAGCTGTATGCCGCCATAAACAGGAAAACGCTCATCCAGAGGCGGCACTCATAGTGGCCGGAGACTTTAATGCAGGGAAACTTAAATCCATTTTTACAAATTTCCACCAGTATGTTAAATGTGCAACTAGAGGAAAAAAAACTCTAGACCATCTTTACTCTACACACAGAGGCGTGTACAAAGCTCTTCCTCGCCCTCCATTTGGCAAATCTGACCATAATTCTATCTTCCTGATTCCTGCTTACAAGGAAAATTTAAAGCAGGAAGCACCAGTGACTCGGTCAATAAAAACGTGGTCAGATGAAGCAGATGCTAAGCTACAGGACTGTTTTTCTAGTGCAGACTGGAGTATGTTCTGGGATACTTCCGATGGCATTGAGGAATACACAACATCAGTCACTGGCTTCATCAATAAGTGCATCGATTACGTTGTTCCGAAAGTGACTGTACGTACATACCCCAACCAGAAGCCATGGATTACAGGCAACATCCGCAATGAGCTAAAGGGTAGAGCTGCCGCTTTCAAGGAGAGGGACTCTAACCCGGAAGCTTATAAGAAATCCCGCTATGCCCTCCGACGAACCATCAAACAGACAAAGCTTCAATACAGGACTAAGATCGAATGGGACTACACCGGCTTTGACACTCGTCGGATGTGGCAGGGCTTGCAAACTATTACAGACTACAAAGGGAAGCACAGCCGAGAGCTGCCCAGTGACACGAGCCTACCAGACGAGCTAAATACCTTCTATGCTCGCTTCGAGGCGAGTAACACTGAAACATGCATTAGAGCATTAGCTGTTCCAGACGACTGTGTGATCACGCTCTCCGCACCCGATGTGAGTAAGACCTTTAAACAGGTCAACATTCACAGACGGATTACCAGGACATTTTCAACCTCTCCCTGTCTGAGTCTGTAATACCAACATGTTGCAAGCAGACCACCATAGTCCCTGTGCCCAAGAACACTAAGGTAACCTTCCTAAATGACTTCTGACCTGTAGCACTCACGTCTGTAACCATGAAGTGCTTTGAAAAGCTGGTCATTGCTCACATCAACACCATTATCCTAGAAACCCTACAATTTGCATACTGCCCTAACAGATCCACAAATGATGCAATCTCTATTGCACTCCACATTGCCTGTTCCCACCTGGACAAAAAGAAAACCTATGTGAGAATGCTATTCATTGACTACAGCTCAGCATTCAACACCAGAGTGCCCTCAAAGCTCATCACTAAGCTAAGGACCCTGGGACTAAACATCTCCCTCTGCAACTGGATCCTGGACCTCCTGACGGTCCACCCCCAGGTGGTAAGGGTAGGTAACAACACATCCGCCACGCTGATCCTCATCACAGGGGCTCCTCAGGGATGCGTGCTCAGTCACCTCCTTTACTCCTTGATCACTCATGACTGCACGGCCAGGCACGACTCCAACACATTCATTAAGTTTGCCGATGACACAACAATGGTAGGCCTGATCACCGACAACGACGAAACAGCCTATAGGGAGATCAGAGACCTGGCCGTGTTGTGCCAGGACAACAACCTCTCCCTCAATGTGATCAAGACAAAGGAGATGATTGTGGACTACAGGAAAGGGAAGACCGAGCACGCCCCCATTCTCATAAACGGGGCTGTAGTGGAGCAGGTTGAGAGCTACAAGTTCCTTGGTGTCCACATCACCAACAAACTAACATCGTCCAAGCACACCAAGACAGTCGTGAAGAGGGCACGACAAAACCTATTCCCCCTCAGGAGGCTGAAAAGATTTTGCATGGGTCCTCAGATCCTCAAAAGTTTCTACAGCTGCACCATCGAGAGCATCCTGACTGGTTGCATCAAACAAGTTAGCTTATAACAGTGAACCATTTTTGTGAGATATACATAAGGCAATTCTTGGTCTTGTGGCATATTTTGGTTAAACTATCCCCAATTTAATGGAATTGCAGCCCTCTGCATGCACAGTGCATTCTTCCATCACATGTGCAGTGCACTCTTCCATCACATTTACAGCTGATTCTCAAGATCTTGCACACTAATGAGATGCTATTGAGCCCACACTACTACACTGTCTGAGCCAAGGACTACATGCTTTCTGGTAAGTTTTGATTACAATACTGGGTGGGATGAATATATTTTGTATGACATACATTACTTTTTGTTAACTAGTAAATAGTAGCCTACAGCAAAGTGTGTTTCAAATCAAATCAAGTTTATTTTATATAGCCCTTCGTACATCAGCTAATATCTCGAAGTGCTGTACAGAAACCCAGCCTAAAACCCCAAACAGCAAGCAATGCAGGTGTAGAAGCACAGTGGCTAGGAAAAACTCCCTAGAAAGGCCAAAACCTAGGAAGAAACCTAGAGAGGAACCAGGCTATGAGGGGTGGCCAGTCCTCTTCTGGCTGTGCCGGGTGGAGATTATAACAGAACATGGCCAAGATGTTCAAATGTTCATAAGTGACAAGCATGGTCAAATAATAATCAGGAATAAATGTCAGTTGGCTTTTCATAGCCGATCATTAAGAGTTGAAAACAGCAGGTCTGGGACAGGTAGGGGTTCCATAACCGCAGGCAGAACAGTTGAAACTGGAATAGCAGCAAGGCCAGGTGGACTGGGGACAGCAAGGGGTCATCATGCCCGGTAGTCCTGACGTATGGTCCTAGGGCTCAGGTCCTGTTTAAATCATTTCTAACTTGTTTACAATTTATGCTAGTTACTTTTTGTTACCATGTGGGTTTTAGCTTGCTTGAGCCTGCTAACTGAGGAGTGTTAATTCACCTGTTTCCATACATGTTTCATTTTAAAACATTTATCTTACAAAGGAGTTGTTTAATCTAACTGCTTAACTATTTATCTGTACATGGAATTGTATTTGTTTTTTTTCTTACAATTTTTTTTCTTATCTTTACAGGAAAATTCAATGGTTACTATCTGATGTGTGGAGACATTTCACTGCAGCTAATGTAGAAGGAAAAGCTGTGTACATTTGCAAATACTGTGCCAAATCATATGTGAAGAATGCAACAAAGATGCAGAATCATCTGGCCAAGTACATAAAGTTCCCTCAGCATTCACGACAAGCAACCTCTGACAAAAGTCCCTCTACCTCTATTTGTGGTGAAAATGATGTATCAGACACCATATCGATAGCAACAGCTCATGGTCTTCCTGGAATCAGAAGTTTCTTTGGCTCAATAGAGGAACGTAGTCAGAGAAATGCTGATGAATGTCTTGCTCGAGCTGTGTATGCAACTGGTTCACCGCTGATGCTCACAGGCAATGTGTATTGGAAGAGATTTCTGAATGTTCTTCGCACAGCATACACCCCTCCAACCAGACATGCTTTATCTACTCATTTGCTAGATGCAGAGTTCAACAGAGTTCAAGTGAAGGTCAAGCAAATCATAGAGAAAGCAGACTGTATTGCAATCATCTCTGATGGGTGGTTGAATGTTCGTTGGCAAGGAATAATTAACTACATCATCTCCACCCCTCAACCAGTATTCTACAAGAGCACAGACACAAGGGACAACAGACACACCAGTCTCTACATTGCAGATGAGCTGAAGGCAGGCATCAATGACCTTGAACCACAGAAGGTATTTGCACTGGTGACAGACAATGCTGCGAACATGAAGGCTGCTTGGTCTAAAGTGGAGGAGTCCTACCCTCACATCACACCGATTGGCTGTGCTGCTCATGCAATGAATCTGCTACTCAAGGACATCATGTCACTGAAAACAATGGATACACTCTACAAGAGAGCCAAGGAAATGGTAAGGTATGTGAAGGGTCATCAAATTATTGCAGCAATCTACCTCACCAAGCAAAGTGAGAAGAATAAGAGCACCACATTGAAGCTGCCCAGCAACACCCGTTGGGGTGGTATTGTCATCATGTTTGACAGTCTCCTGGAGGGGAAAGAGTCTCTCCAAGAAATGGCCATATCACAGTCTGCCGATATGGACAGCCCCATCAAGAGGATTCTCCTGGATTATGTATTTTGGGAAAGAGTGGTAAGCAGCCTGAAACTCCTGAAACCTATAGCAATAGCCATTGCATGGATTGAGGGAGACAATGCCATCCTGTCTGATGTTCAGACTCTGCTTGCAGATGTAAGAGAAGAAATGCGTACTGTCCTGCCCACTTCACTGTTGCTCCAAGCAGAGGAAACTGCAGTTCTGAAATACATCAAAAAGCGTGAAGACTTCTGCCTGAAGTCCATACACGCCGCTGCATACATGTTGGACCCCAAGTATGCTGACAAGAACATCCTGTCTGGTGCAGAGATCAACAAGGCCTATGGTGTCGTCACTACCGTGTCTCGCCACATTGGCCTGGATGAGGGCAAGGTTCTTGGCAGTCTGGCGAATTACACTTCCAAGCAAGGACTTTGGGATGGAGATGCAATATGGCAGTTGTGCCAAAATATCTCATCAGCCACCTGGTGGAAGGGACTTTGTGGATCTGAGGCTCTTTCCCCTGTTGCCTCCATCATCGTTCAAATCCCACCAACATCAGCCACCTCAGAGAGCAACTGGTCCTTGTTTGGGAACACACACAACAAAGCATGCAACAGGCTGACCAATACAAGGGTTGAAAAATTGATGGCCATCCGGGCAAATTTGAGGCTTTTTGAGCCTGACAACGAGCCATCCTCAACAAGGTTGGAAAGTGACAGTGAAGATGAGGCATCCAGAGTCTGATGTTCAAGAGGTGGACATTGAGGAGGTCCAGGGAGAAGACATGGCAGCCTGAGAGGAAGACAACCAAAGCTTTAGTTTCATCATTTTACAGACAAATGTTGAAAATGTTTTTGGGAGATGCGATGGATCATTGGGGGTCTTTCAATATTCCCTTTCTTTCTTTGTTAAGTGAAATCATCCCATGTGAAGAGTCAACTCATTTAATTAAAGTTCAATTCGTAACTAAATTGTTTTTTAACATTTTTATTGGAAGGATTTAATCATTTGCAATTATGTCTACATATGATAAGGTAAAAGGTTTATGTTTCTGTCTCCATATGATATGGTAAATATATCCAATGTAAAAAACATCTACATTTAAATGGTATTAATATTAATTTGCATATATTTCAATTAATTCCCATATATTCCAATTAATTCCCATATATTCCTGTTAAGTCCCACGGAAAGTTTCCACCTCTGAATATTCCTCAAAATGTGCAACCTTACCCCTGACTATTATACACTGCCGACTACAGTATATGACATCCCACTGGGCACACACTGGTTGAATCAAAATCATTTCCATGTAATTTCAACAAAATTACATTGAACCAATGTGGAATGGATGTTGAATTGATGTCTGTGCCCAGTGGGATGTCTAAGACAAACTCTTTAACAAACCTGTCCACAGTCATAGAAAGTCGCTGAATTTAGGAGTTTGTTGGTCTTTTTCTCACCATGCCTTTTAAACCTTGGCTTTAGTCCTCACCAGTGTTAATGACCCTGGTTTCTTTCTCTGCACCAGGTGTTCAGGGGAGTGGGAGTGAACAGTAAGCAGATATTCAGCATGGCTCTTCATCCAGGGACTTAATTCATATGTCTCCACAACAACTACCCTCCACCTCCAGACGCTCAACAGCATCAGATATGGCTGCTCCCTCACCAACTGAAGAGCTACGTACAGACACTGGCAAAACACCAGTCATCACAGGTATGATGCCATTACTAGGGATGGGCATTTTAAAGAATCTCTGTGTTTGAGTACTGTCATGAAAATCATTTGGAGTACTTGCATGTTAACATGAAATAGGGCTGAAGGCAAAAAGTTTGCAGAATGCCTGAGTTGGGTTTAGCATGTGAATGGAGAAGATGCTTGTGGACGAGGCTCCTACGCATTAGTTAATTGTGACGAATTTGTACTTTGCATTCCACTTTCTTACATATCATATTTGATTGATGAGTTCGTAAGTTACCTTTTTGATTCAAATGTCACACGACCTGAGGAGCAGAAGACCTGTAACTAACGTTTCAACCGCGATGGCAAATGTGAATGGTAATGGCACAGACTCCAGTCCAACTGTTACAGAGCCTCATGCGGTCACACTCCCCACAGATCTTCAGAACCTCCGTACGGTTCTGGTCTCGGAAATTACAGCTACCATTGCCACTCAGCTCAAAACTGCCATTGATGCTGCTCTGGCCAACTTCTCCTCCGTCCTTTCCTAAATGGTGTCCGAGCCCGTGCGGATGAACAAGCCCGCCGAATTGACGGCTTTGAACACGACCTGTGTGACTACAGTGACCGCATAGTAGCACTTAAGTAAACGGTCGCCCGTCTGAGCTCCAAAAACCAAAAGCTGATTGACAAGACCGGTGACCTGGAATCCTGTTCTCGCCGTTGCAATCTTTGTGTTGTTGGTATACCAGAGAAACGTGAAGGAGGGGACTCAGTTAAGTTCATGTCAGAATTCTTAGAGCCCACCGCATTGGTCCCTCCCCAGCGGACGGAGACGACAACTCCAAGCCTAGAGTGTTTTTCGTCAGTTTTCACTGCTACCATGACAAGGAGCGCATCCTCCAGAGGCAGGGCAGAGACCAGCTACACTTCTGCGGTGGCAAGGTGTTCATCTTTCCTGACCTCAGCTCAAATGTCGCCAAGAAAATAGCTAAATTCCTCAACGTGAAACGCAAACTTCCTGAGAATAAAGTGAAATTCTCACTCCGTTTCCCTGCTTGTCTGCACATTGAACATGCCGGGGGGAAGCTACAATTCGACTACCACGAGGACGATCTATGACCTACTCTTTTGCCAGGTAGCATGCATAGCCTAGCCTCTAAGTCAAAGGTATGTTTGACTTTTACGGCAGGGCATTTTTTTTCTTCCATATTGCCATTCCTTTTCTACTCGGCAGAATCACTAACGTTATTGAACTCTGATAAAAATAACTAATACTGTCTTGTGTGGTTGTCATTTAAGCTACACATTTGGGAGGTCCTTTTCATTTGGCTAGATGGCTAACGTAGTAATGCATGGCTACAATTCCAGGCTTTTGCAGAGCTTTCCTCTATTGTTTTTTTCTTTCTTTTCGTATAGATACTTACTGAAGGACCTTTCACCACTTTATTACGCCTTATTTATCATTCGTACATGTACAGACACTCAGACCCTTTTCTTTTTTGGAACAGGGTAACATACTGTGGGACACTTATTTGGCCATCCTTAAGACACGTTGTACGTGTTGCACTCATTGAAGACTCCCTGAGTCAGGACAGTTCTGTTTCACTGTTATGGGGTGTTTGTTTTGGTTATCTGTTGACCTACTTTACCGTTTTGTGAATGCCTTTTCAAGTGTATTTCACGACTGGTGCTATGGGGAGCCTCTTCACGTTAGGATAGGAAGGTTTTCTGTTTATATGCACTGAAGCTGCGCAAACTTCAACCTGCTGACTCCATTCTCTGGGGAAGGAGACTTTGGCTTTGGGTGGGAGTGAACTTTTTCGGTCCTATTTTTTAAAAAATTATTTGCTTTTTTCATAATTTTTTTCTGTTATCTTTGCAAATGCTTGGTCTGTTTTCACACCTTTATCATTTCAATATTTTAGATGGCTAACAATGCTAATAATATAGCATTATATATATATATATTATATATAGGTAGGCCTAACCCTATAAAGTTTTTATCTTGGAATACTAAGGCCATGAACAATCCTGTCAAGAGGTCTAGAGTCTTCTCTCATTTGAAAAAGCTAAAAGCAGATGTGGTATTTTTTTTTACAAGAGACCCATTTACGAATTAAAGATCACTCAAGGCTACAAAACTCCAGGTTTAGTCAGGTTTTCCATTCAGACTTTAACTCCAAAGCCAGAGGGGTTACAATTTTGGTTAATAAAATAATACATTTCTCTACTGCTAATGTTATTTCAGACAGTAATGGGAGATATTTAATCATCACTAGCACCATTTGGCACACACCTGTAGTATTGGTCAATGTATATGCTCCCAAGTATTCTTTCTTTTCACACGTACACCATTCTTTTTCTCGTATTGACTATTTCTTTATTGATCATAAGTTACTTCCAAATGTCACCTCTTCTGAATGTTTACCCATTGTAATTTCTGACCATGGACCTTTAGCCCTCGACATAGACCTATCAGGACCAACTCGTACTCCTCTCTGGAGATTAAATTCTCTTCTGCTGTCTGATGCAGAAATCTGTAACTTTATCTCCACATCTATTGATCTTTTTTTTTTTTTTTATCAGACAAGCTCAACCTCTCATTCTCTCTTATGGGAATCACTTAAGGCCTATCTTAGAGGAGAAATTATTTCTTATTCTTCTCATTTAAACAAAACTCAGAAAGCTAAACTAGAAGAACTCACTAAAGCCATCCTTGACTTAGACCATCAATATGCCCTGACGCCAACCCCAGAGCTGTATAAGCAACACTTGAACTTGCAATCTGAATTCAATCTCTTGTCCACTACTTACGCAGAACAGTTACTATTGAATTCACGTGGTACCAACTCTGAACATGGCGACAGGGCAAGTCGTCTGCTCGCACACCAATTAAAACGCAGTGCTGCTACCCGTCTGATTCCCCAAATGAACGATTCCTCTCATAGCTTGATTTCTGACCCTACGGGGATCAATGACAGGTTCAAATCTTTCTATTCCTCCCTGTATACGTCCCAGATACTGCCAATATGACTACATTTTTGGGTGAACTGGAGACTCCCACAGTTGAGGCTGAATGAGCAGATTACCTTAATTCCCCTCTCAGCCTTGAAGAAGTTATTCAGTCTATCAAGTCAATGCAGAACAGGAAGGCTCCAGGGCCTGATGGGTTTCCAACTGAGTTCTTTAAGAAATTCTATGCCAAGTTAGCCCCTTGACTTTTATCTATGTATAATGAATCACTTGAACGTGGCTCGTTGCCACCTACCCTAACACAGGCTTCAATAGCTCTTCTCCTTAAAAAGGGGAAAGACCCCACTTCCTGTTCTTCATTTAGGCCTCTAAGTCTCCTTAATGTGGATGTAAAGGTGCTGGCGAATGTGATAGCGAGGCACCTGGAAGTAGTTTTACGAGGACTCATATCACAGGAACAAATCGGCTTTATAAAGGACAGATATTAATTTTTTAACATTCGGACTCTCTTTAACATGATTTATTCTAAACAATTCTCCAACTCCCCTGAGGTGGTAATCTCCCTAGACGCAGAGAAGGCATTCGACAGAATTGAGTGGGAGTACCTATTTGCTGTTCTTAAAAAATTTGAATTTGGGGACAAATTTGGCTCATGGATCCGTCTCTTGTATACATCTCCCCAGGCCAGTGTCTGTAACAATGACACCCGTTCTGATTATTTTGCCCTGGAACGTGGGACACGCAAAGGCTGCCCACTGTCCCCTTTATTATTTGCCATCGCCATTGAGCCCCTTTCAGTAGCTTTATGGGCAGCCTCCTCTTTCCAAGGTGTAACATGAGAAGGAGTTGAACATAGGTTATCATTATATGCAGATGATTTGTTACTCTATGTAAATAACCCTGTAACCTGTTTACCTTCAATCCTTTCTATTCTGGAGAACTTTGGCTCCTTCTTTGGTTACAAGCTGAATCTCCAGAAAAGCGAGTGCAGCTCCAGCAGACAGACTTGCCCTTTCAGCGTAGCCGCTCTGGTTTCAAATTCCTTGGAGTGAACGTAACTTGTTCATTACATGCTCTTTTTTCTGCAAACTTTGCTCCCCTTCTTGCGCAAATGAAAACTGATTTTCAAAGATGAGGTAGCTTACCACTAACACTTATAGGACAAACACTCCACCAACAAAATTAAATCTGCTTGGGAACGGGAAATGGGTGTTGAATTTACTCAGGAGTGGTGGGATGAGGCAAATGATAGAGTACGCTCCACTACATATTGTGCTCGTCTTGGTCTTATACAATTTAAGGTTTTACATAGGGTGCATTTTTCCAAATCCAGATTGTCTGACATATATCCAAATGTAAATGATGAGTGTGATATATGTCATCTCACCATGTGACCTTAGTCACATGTTCATTCAACGCTCTAAACTACAAAATTACTGGAATTATATTTTTAAAACTTTATCTGATGTGCTTGAAATTAACCTGCAGCCTTGTCCCTTGATAGCCGTTTTTGGTATTCCAGAAGACTTGTTCTCCTTGGACCCCAAACATGCCAATATTGTTGCTTTTACATCCTTATTAGCTCGACGTAGAATTATTCTCCAGTGGAAGTCTGCTCAGCCCCCCTCTACTTCTCAATGGCTCAACGATGTAATGTTCTTCCTAAAGCTTGAGAAAATTAAATATTCTCTTAGGGGTTCCAATTATACATTTGTTATAAAATGGCAACCATTTATATCATACTTTAATGGCTTGCAGAGGCTCCCCTCTTATGAGATGCTTTAAGGTTTCCCAGTAGGCATTACCAGTAGTCATTACATAATAGGTACAGTCATCAATATAATGCTATCCAGTGCAAGCAAGTTTGTCTAAGGTTTACTGATCATTTATTCATTTCTGTTTTTGTATTTTGAATCTGTATTGAGTTGTTTGTATTCCCCTGTATTCTTGATTGTTTATTTGTTGTGAAATCTCTCTAGAATTGTTGTTTTCTAGGACCGAATTGAAGGAGGGTGTGGGATGGGTTGTCTATATGGGGGGGATCAGGGTGGGTGGTTGGAAGGGGGTTGGGGATGAGTGTTTGGGAGGGAGGGAATCGAGGTGGGTGGACTGAGGTAGGGTGGAGAGTTAGGGAAGGGACTAGGGGGGTTGGGTGGATGTATTGTGCGACCAGGGCTGGTAAAACCCTGGATCATTGTAATTCTATCTTCCGCGACGCATATAAGGCCCTCTCCCGTACTCCCTTCAGAAAAGCTGACCACGACTCCATTTTGTTGCTTCCAGCCTATAGACAGAAACTAAAACAGGAAGCTCCCGCGCTCAAGTCTGTTCAACGCTGGTCCGACCAATCGGACTCCACGCTCCAAGATTGCTGTGATCACGTGGACTGGGATATGTTCCGCATTGCGTCAAACAACAACATTGACGAATACGCTGATTCGGTGAGCGAGTTTATTAGCAAGTGCATCGGCGATGTCGTACCCACAGCAACTATTAAAACATTCCCAAACCAGAAACCGTGGATTGATTAAAGCATTCGCACGAAATTCAAAGCGCGAACCACTGCTTTTAATCAGGGCAAGGTGACCGGAAACATGACCGAATACAAACAGTGTAGCTATTCCCTCCGCAAGGCAATCAAACAAGCTAAGCGTCAGTATAGAGACAAAGTAGAGTCACAATTCAACGGCTCAGACACAAGAGGTATGTGGCAGGGTCTACAGTCAATCACGGACTACAAAAAGAAAACCAGCCCCGTCGCGGACCAGGATGTCTTGCTCCCAGACAGACTAAACAACTTCTTTGCCCACCTTGAGGACAATACAGTGCCACTGACACGGCCCGCTACCAAAACCTGTGGACTCTCCTTCACTGCAGGCAACGTGAGTAAAACATTTAAACGTGTTAACCCTCGCAAGGCTGCAGGCCCAGACGGCATCCCCAGCCACGTCCTCAGAGCATGCGCAGACCAGCTGGCTGGTGTGTTTACGGACATATTCAACCAATCCTTATCCCAGTCTGCTGTCCCCACATGCTTCAAGAGGGCCACCATTGTTCCTGTTCCCAAGAAAGCTAAGGTAACTGAGCTAAACGACTACCGCCCCGTAGCAATCACTTCCGTCATCATGAAGTGCTTTGAGAGACTAGTCAAGGACCATATCACCTCCCCCCTACCTGACACCCTAGACCCACTCCAATTTGCCTACCGCCCCAATAGGTCCACAGACGACACAATCGCAACCACACTGCACACTGCCCTAACTCATCTGGACAAGAGGAATACCTACCTGAGAATGCTGTTCATTGACTACAGCTCAGCATTTAACACCATAGTACCCTCCAAACTCGTCATCAAGCTCGAGACCCTGGGTCTCGACCCCGCCCTGTGCAACTGGGTACTGAACTTCTTGACGGGCCGCCCCCAGGTGGTGTGGGTAGGTAACAACATCTCCACTCCGCTGATCCTCAACACTGGGGCCCCACAAGGGTGCGTTCTGAGCCCTCTCCTGTACTCCCTGTTCACCCACGACTGTGTGGCCATGCACGCCTCCAACTCAATCATCAAGTTTGCATACGACACTACAGTCGTAGGCTTGATTACCAACAACGACGAGATGGCCTACAGGGAGGAGGTGAGGGCCCTTGGAGTGTGGTGTCATGAAAATAACCTCACACTCAACGTCAACAAAACAAAGTAGATGATCGTGGACTTCAGAAAACAGCTGAGGGAGCACCCCCCTATCCACATCGACGGGACAGTAGTGGAGAGGGTAGTACGTTTTAAGTTCCTCGGCGTACACATCACGGACAAACTGAAATGGTCCACCCACACAGACAGCGTGGGGAAGAAGGCGCATCAGCGCCTCTTCAACCTTAGGAGGCTGAAGAAATTCGGCTTGTCACCAAAAGCACTCACAAACTTTTACAGATGCACAATCGAGAGCATCCTGTCGGGCTGTATCACCACCTGGTAGGGCAACTGCTCCGCCCACAACCGTAAGGCTCTCCAGGGGGTAGTGAGGTCTGCACAACGCATCACCGGGGGCAAACTACCTGCCCTCCAGGACACCTACACCACCCGATGTCACAGGAAGGCCATAAAGATCATCAAGGACAACAACCACCCGAGCCACTGCCTGTTCACCCCGCTATCATCCAGAAGGCGAGGTCAGTACAGATGCATCAAAGTAGGGACCGAGAGACTGAAAAACAGCTTCTATCTCAAGGCCATCAGACTGTTAAACAGCCACCACTAACATTGAGTGGCTGCTGCCAACATACTGACTCAACTTCAGCCACTTTAACAATGTAAAAATTGATGAAAAAAATGTATCACTAGCCACTTTAAACAATGCTACTTCATATAATGTTTACATACCCTACATTACTCATCTCATATGTATATACTGTACTCGATACCATATACTGTATCTTGCCTATGCCGTTCTGTACCATCACTCATTCATATATTTTTATGTACATATTCTTCATTCCTTTACACTTGTGTGTATAAGGTAGTTGTTGTGAAATTATTAGGTTAGATTACTCGTTGGTTATTACTGCATTGTCGGAACTAGAAGCACAAGCATTTCGCTATACTCGCATTAACATCTGCTAACCATGTGTATGTGACAAATAAAATGTAATTTGATTTGATTTTATATGGTAAAATCTTTGTATTTACTGTACATTGATGTACATTTTGTAAAGCTTGAATTTAAAAATGTTTTTAAAATAAAGTTTGCAGAATGTCATCGGTTGTTCAAATTGCTGTTTTTTCTGACAACTGAAAACAGCATGTACATATTTTCACAGCACTTTACATACTCCACAAAGACTAAACACGTTAGACATTTTTTCAGTGCTTTATAAAGTGAATCTCCAAAATAGTTGCACATTTTAAATATTGTAGTACTTGTATTCCATTATTAAATATTGAATACAAACCTTGAATCGAGTACTTAAGTACTCGACCCTCCCTAGTCATTCATTAGCAAGAGTCCGGCAGGCTATCACATCATTGAGCCCACTAGTGAAACTAGATTAAAATGAGACAGTTGTGAGAAGGGAAACTGTATTCTGTAATAATATGTGTGGTGTGCTACACAGCTGTTTGGGGATTATTTACCCCCACACGCTCAAACTCAGGACCCAATCAGCCAGCAATTTAAAGTGGTAAAATGGTGGGTTGTGTAAGGACCCTCATCATCTCTCCTCAGTGTTGTATGGAGGAAGCTGTAATCATGACGTCGGCGAGAGCCACCTCCTCACTGTCGGTTGGGTCATAATTGAATGGTATAAGCCTAATTGTTACACTTCAATGTAGTGTTGTCTGTTCTTTAAGATTTATTCATGGTTTTGCGGTTCTTTGGCAAATAATTAACCTTGTCAGCATGTTTAGACACTAATTAAGGGAGAGATTTTCAGGTCTGTTCTCGAACCTCTATTTCAAACACACACACACACACACACACACACACACACACACACACACACACACACACACACACACACACACACACACACACACACACACACACACACACACACACACACACACACACACACACACACACACACACACACACACACACACACACACAAACACAAACACACACACACTTGCTTTGCTTGATTGCATCTAAGTCTACTTGTGAAAAGGCGAGTGGAGACTGATTGTCAGTTCTTTGGATAAGGTATCACAGATAAGAGTAAAGTTGTGGGGTTTTAGTGTGTGGTCCATTTGACTTGAGGATGAGTAATGGCTCTAAAGAAGTAGCGTGGCAGTGAATGGGCCTAAGTCTGGGTTCCGGTTGTGACAGGCGCGGCAAATCAGTCTGCTGTAGACCTGTCAGAGAACGGACAGGCCGTGACAATGGAGGGGGGGGGCGAGAGACAGAAGGAGTGGCCCGAGAATGAAGCTGGAAAGCAAAGAGGGAGACCGAATAAGAACGACATAGGATGATTGAAATGTTGGGGGCAATGAGAAGCAACTGAAAACTTCAGTCAGTAGAAGACAGAGTGCCGGACAGGAATTCGGAGAGGTGGTGGATATTGACAAGGGGTTGAGGGAAGAGATGGAGATATATTGACTAGAGGAGAAGAGAGAAGGGGCCATCATTCCTCAGTATCCAGACAACAGAGCTCTACCCCCCTGGCCTTAAAGTGATTGCATGGGCCCTTCAGTCGC
Organism: Salvelinus alpinus; assembly: GCF_045679555.1. Taxonomy (NCBI): domain Eukaryota; kingdom Metazoa; phylum Chordata; class Actinopteri; order Salmoniformes; family Salmonidae; genus Salvelinus; species Salvelinus alpinus. Next base: position 83,768,691 of record NC_092090.1, on the reverse strand, counting down.
CCCAGCAGACCCCCTACCCCGATGTTTCCCTGGCGTCAGTGGGATCTCGTCATTAATTCATAACGGAACGCAGGCTAAATTAACGCTCGTTAGCCTCCTGCTGTTTACTTTATTTTATTTGCCGTCATTACCCACCCATTCAGGGGGGAGCTTTATAACTCCCTCACCTAGCAACCTGCACCGGGGAGATGCTCAAAGGATCCGGACTCTTCTGGTCCTCACATCACATCACATCACCACCCCCCCCCCCCCCACCCTGCTCAGCATTCCCCAGAACAGAGTGGTGCCACTGCTGGTGACTCAGGTGCCTCCCCCAATGACGTTCTGCGTGTCACACGCCAGTGAGGTCCAACAGCCAGATAGACAGACAGGAGAAGTGTTCTCTTTCTTTCTTTTATTCTCGTTCTCTGAGTTCTTTGGCCTTTTTATCTTCAGACAAATGGTTAAATTTGACCAATGTGGGAGAACAGAGGAGATTTATGGTATCATTTAAGGAAGAGTGACAGGATCATCATCATCATCATCATCACCACCATCCTCCTGGGTATTGTCTTCATCATCAGTGTTGAGGAGAAGTGATCAGCTGTTTTCTGTGCAGAGGTGTGCATGGGGTGTGTCATGGTGTTTGGGTTCTAGTTTCCTGGACCCCAGTGCGGTGTCGTGACCCCGAAAGAGCGGGTAAAGTCCAGGGTGATAGTGTTGCTATCTTACACACATGTGCGTCATGCCTCGTTCTCCTGCACATTTCCAGTAGAAGAGAGGAAATCGAGGGACTACTTACCTGTGGCTCCTGGACAAAGACATCTTCTCACTGAGCCACTCTCTCCATTGAAATTGTAGAGTGGCATTGTTTTTGGGTGGGCCCATTTCCTTCAGCAAAGAAAGTATTCTTTCATAATAATATTCAGAGGTCACTCAAGAAAAGCAGGAAGAAAAGTCAGCGGTCACTCACAGACCACTGAAACGGTAAGAGATGTGCCATTTTGGCTGGACAAATTAAGAGGAAAATACAAGTGGTCAAACATTAGGCTACTGTTCATTTGCTATTCTGTTAGAGAAAAATATTTATCTGGGAATAACCACATTGATATATTTTCAGTAGGCTTATTCGTTTTAGTTTATTAGGCTTTCTCATACATAATTCAAGATCGTGTTCATCTGTTGTGATGTGACTTGGCTTTCTGGGCAGTTTAAGAGATCATGGTGGAATTTGGCAAGAGAATCTTTTGGATTGATACAGTAGTTCAAGGATAGTGGCTAGCTATACTGTGTAGAGTATAGGTTACACTAACTTGCCGTGGCTGTTGGCTTTGTTTATAACTGCTTAAAAGGTCAGAGATGGTGTGTGGACATGAATAGATGCGCCTAGCCGTAAGTTGATACTGTAGCGAACTGTCCTTTATATGACGGCCTGTTAAATGATCATTGTATTTATCTGTACTGTACTTTGTTGACTAAATTAATAACTGTACACTCTTAGAAAAAAAGGTGCTAACTAGAACCTTAAAGGGTTCTTTGGCTGTCCACATAGGATAACCTTTTGTAGAACCCTTTTAGGTTCCAGGTAGAACCCTTTCTACAGAGGGTTTTATATGGAACCCAAAACGGTTCTACCTGGAACCAAGAAGGGTTCTCCTATGGGGACAGCCAAAGAACACATTTGGAACCCTTTTTTCTAAGAGTGTAGTTATAGGCCTAGCCTGTGTGTGTACTAAATAATGATAATGATACCAAGCAGGTCATGGTAAGACTTGGTGGGACTGCTGGTGTGGTGAATAAACTATAGCTTTATCAAATTTTCCATCTGTTGGTTGTTGGATGGTGAGGCAGCCAACACCATATGCTCTGTCTATATAAATCATTGACAATCCCCTCCTCTCTCAATCTCTTTTTTCTTTCTCTCTCTCTCTCGCTCTCTCACTATATCTATTTCACAATCATTTTCTATAACTAGCCCTTAAGTTAAAGGAAAATCCACCCAAAACCATTAATTCCTATAATTTACTATGTTAAATAACACTAATACTGTATGTGAGAAAAATGTGTTTAATTTTCTTGTCAACTAAAAAACCCACAATGCAATGCTCTCTCTATGGGCTAGCAAACGTAACTACACACAATAATACCAAAGTCAATATCAGTATGTGAAGTAGCTAGTTAACTGTAAAATCAACGAAATCTTGCGGCAGATTTTAACCAAGCGAATTTAAAACAAATTATTCCAAAGTATCTCCAACATGTATCCCTCCCCCATGAGAGGAAACAATGTGCTGGACCATGTGTACACAAACATCTGTGACGTGTACAAAGCCATCTCCTGCCCCCACTTCAGCCAATCAGATCACATCTTTTTCTTCTTACTCCCAGCCTACAAGCAGCAACTCAAGACGGAGCCAACACACAGAATAGTGAGGCACTGGACAGAGGAGGAATACTCAATGCTGCACAACGTATTTGAGGATACTGCTGAAATATGTTAGAAGATTCATCCACCCACGACTCATCCATCAACATTGAGGAAAATACTGTACATCGCCAGTCACAGGCTTCATTATTAAATGTGTTGATGATGTTGTACCCACAATAACAAACCGGACATACACCAACCAAAAACCCTGATAAATCCGTATCATGCTGAGAGCCCGTACTGCAGAATTCAATGTCAGCAGAATGAACCCCAACAACTCAGTGGTGTGCAATGCGTACAAGGCAAGCAGGTACGAGCTCCTTAAATCCATTAGGGACACAATGCGTACAAGGCAAGCAGGTACGAGCTCCTTAAATCCATTAGGGACACAATGCGTACAAGGCAAGCAGGTACGAGCTCCTTAAATCCATTAGGGACACAATGCGTACAAGGCAAGCAGGTACGAGCTCCTTAAATCCATTAGGGACACAAAAGACGATACAAACTCAAACTTGAATCGATGTTAGACAACTCAGACTCGCAACGCATGTGTCAAGGACTACAGGCTATCACGGACTACAAAGGCAAATCTAACTGTGTGGTGCCCACCGAAGACTCCCTCCCAGGCGAGCTTAACACATTCTAAGCCCGCTTTGAGGCAGACAATACCGAGCCATCCAGGAGGACTCTCGCTGCTACAGACGACCAGGTGCTTTCACTCTCCAAGGCTGACGTGAGGAAAACTCTCAAAATAATGATTATTCATAAAGCCGCTGGCCCAGATGGCATCCCTGGCTGCGTCCTCAGTGTGCACTGACCAGCTGGTGGGACATATTTAACCTGTCCCTGTCCCAGGCTGTAGTCTCCACTTGCTTTAAGGAGACCACCATCGTCCCAGTGCCCAAGAAAACCAAGGTGGGTGAGTGTGACTGTCGCCCCGTCACAGTCATCATGAAGTGCTTCGAGAGGCTGGTTATGGCCCACATCAAGGCTAGCATGCCAGGCACACTAGACCCACTCCAATTTTCCTAACGCTCCAACAGATCCATGGAAGATGCCATTTCCATTGCTATTCACACAGTCTAACACATCAGTCTAACACAAGAAGAACACTTATGTGAGAATGCTGTTCATTGACTACAGTTCAGCGTTCAACACTATTGTTCTCTCCAAGCTTATCACTGAGCTCAGAGCCCTGGGTCTGGACACTACCCTTTGCAAATGGATCCTGTACTTCCTGACGGGCAGATCCTGTACTTCCTGACAGGCAGACCACAGGGTGTTAGGATTGGCAACAACACCTCCTCCACACGGACTCTTAACACAGGGGCCCACCAGGGGTGTGTCCTCAGCTCTGTGCTGTACTACCTGTTCACCCATGACTATGTGGCTTTGCACGACACCAACTCCATCAAGTTTCCCGATGACACCATGGTTGCAGGCCTGATAACCAACAACGATGAATCAGCCAATAGGGATGAGGCATGTGAACGGGCATTGTGTTGCCAGGACAACAACCTCTCCCCCAATGTCAGCAAAACAAATGAGTTGATTGTTCACTTCAGGAAGCAGAGAAGAGAACACGCCCGATCCACATCAATGGGACTGCAGTAGAGTCCACATCACTGATGACTTGACATGGACCAACAACACCACCACTCTTGTCAAGAGGGTGCAACAGTGTCTCTACTTCCTAAGGCGACTGAAGAAATTCGGCATGCCACCCCGGGTCCTCTCCAAATACTACTGCTGCACCATCGAGAGCATCCTGACCAGTTGCGTCAATGCCTGGTACAGGAATTGCTCTGTCCTAGACCAGCGGATGGTGAAAACGGAACAGTACGGAAAAGTACTGCTGAACACTTGAACAGGACTGAGCACCTGCACTGACTCTCCGCACCTTAGTACATATACCCTCACTTACTCACTCACTCACTCACTCACTCACTCACTCACTCACTCACTCACTCACTCACTCACTCACTCACTCACTCACTCACTCACTCACTCACTCACGCACGCACGCACGCACGCACGCACGCACGCACGCACGCACACACACTCATGCTTACACACACATACCACAACTGCTGCTACCAGACTCTTATTTACTATTGCTAATACTGCACAATGTAAACACTTGCCCCCCAATCCCCTCTTCCCTGATACATATAAATTGTGCCTTCCTGTATTATACTTGTCTTAAAAAATGTATTCTATTCTACTGAGCCATTTACTTCATGTTCGTATTCTTATCTTTTATTACAGTTTTTTACAATCCCTTTGGCACTAATTTCAGTACCTTGTGATAATTTTTCAATACTCTAGACACAAAACTCAAAATGGTCATCACTTGTAACACAGGCTATCCAATGTTCAAAACATTGCATTGTGCATTCATATCTTTAAAGAAACCATGCACTTGCAGAATCATTGGTTCAAATAACTAATTTATCATGAACTACCATAGTTTCACTGTGTAGTTGTTCGTTCAATCATTAAATATTGTAGTACAAAATATGTGATACATGTTTCATTATGGTACTACACGTAAATACATCACTGTAAAAGGACTAGTAAAGAGAATACTACAGACACAGTGGAATCATTGAACAAAATCTGAAATGTATTGATGAAATACAATAAAATCACTCTTAGGTTTCTTTGAATCAAAGCAAAAATAATTAGCTACACAAAAAGAAAAAAACTACAGTAAAACATCACCTGCAGTGTTCCTCACCTGGCTTACTGTAAAAAGCAAAACAAAGGATTGATTACTGTACTTCTATATTTCCATCAACCCTGTCTTGTGGATTTGGCCATAGGTTCTCATCCACATCACAATGGATGTTTTCATTAGCCAAACATCTTGGGAAGAATCTTCGGGCATGGCGAATCCAGGCCTGACACTGGTCTGCCGTGATGTCATTGCATGCGTCATCCATGGCCTGGAGAAGGGTGGCTTGTTCGTGAGGGCGTCTATCATATACCTTCCACCTCCATGTGGAGAAAAAATCCTCAATCGGGTTTTAGGAAAGGAGAGTATGGGGGTAAGTACAGGGTGGTAAATTGTGGATGGGCCTGAAACCATGCTTGCACCATTTGAGCATGGTGGAACCTGACATTATCCCACACAATGACATAGGTCATACCATCAGCTCTACAGACCTGATTTAGCCCATTAAGGAAGGTTACATTCTAACAGCAAATGATGTGGCTGCCTGCAACTCAGTATATAGAGTTGAGAGCTTTAGTTGTTGTTCGACCTAACATTAGAACGGGCAAGATGCGTAATCTAAGCAACGTTGACCGTGGTATGATTGTTGATGCCACACATGGTGATTCCAGCATCTCAGAAACAGCTGCCTTCCTGGGATTTTTATGCACTACAGTCTCTAGAGCAGGGGTGTCAAACTCATTTCGCATCGTGGGCCACATACGGCCTAGGGAGATGTCAAGTGGGCCGGACCATTAAAATTATACCATACTCTGCTATAAATAACCAAAATATCATGTCTTTCCTTTGTTTTGGTGTAAAGAAGCACAAGAACATAAGGAAAATATTGAAATTTAATGAACTATCCTTTTACAAAACATTTCATGAAACACCTCATATTTCCTTAGACAAATGTGCAATTTACTTTTATCATTCACAAATATGCATTGCAACTGATCCCACTGATTGTACAAAGGCACAAAACTTTAATTGGTACTGAAAAATATAGTAATGCACTTTAAGATTAAATGAGACTTTTAAAGAAAGGAATTTTTAAACCACTTACACATACGCATATAAAATCTAAATGTAATCCCTGCGTACACCTTACAAACTAAGGAGAGTGATTTTAAATGTGTAATGAAGAAAGTGTTCGCCTGTCCTGTAAATCTGTAAACTTCATACATGAAACATACATACACATACAATACATACTGAAAATTTATGGAGTTGTATGAACAGTAGAATTCCATCACACAACTTTTGTTTTGAAGCTGCTGACTAACATTAAAGTGCACATTTTTTAAATCACCACAGTAAGGATTCATCTTCACAGAGCTGTATTCTTTCAATGCAAACAGTATCTAAGGCAGCATTTTAAAGGTGTTAGTCTAGTCTGGACTTGTATTTGTTCCTGAAACTTGGCATCTTTTGGCCTGTACAAGTGCATCAACACCAGGTGTCATGTCCTGACTAGCTGTCACTTTCAGAATGTCATTTAAGTGCTTGTTTGTGAGCCTTGAACGCATTTTTTTTTTATTGATATTCATCACTGAGAATTTTTTTTGCTGTGATGAGTCTCGTAGTGGCATCGAGTATTATATTCCTTCAATACCGAAACTTGTTGCAAACACACCAAGCACGAAGGTTTTCCGTGCATCTCTGTAAATAAATAGGACGTGGTCCATTTTTCTTTGAAAATTCTACACTCCTTATCTACTTTTCTCCGTTTGGATAACGACATTTTGGCTAATGAGGGTGTAGCGGAGAGGTAGAGACCAAGGTATTAACAACGTCGTAACAAGCAGCAGATGGCGCATTGATACCGTCTGCTGTTTTCAGTCTGTCTCAGTGATGCGGCTTGTCTTCTACTCTGATGGAAAGAGTGCGCCCCTTAGCGGATAATCCATGAATTGCAGCGAATTAAAAATATTAATTCCATGTCTTTTATGCATTTTTTCCACTTTCAAATTATCCTGCGGGCCTGATCAAACCTCCTTGGGGGCCGGTTCCGGCCCGCGGGCCGTATGTTTGACACCCCTGCTCTAGAGTTTACAGAGAATGGTGCGATAAACAAAACACATTCAGTGAGCGCCAGTTCTGTGGGCCAAAACACCTTGCTAATGAGAGAGGTCAGAGGAGAATGTCCAGACTCATTCAAGCCAACAGAAAGACCACAAATACTCAAATAACAGCCGTTTAAAACAGTGGTGTGCAGAAGGGCATCTCTTAACGTACACCGTGAATAATTCAGGCTGTTGTGGAGGCAAAAGAGGGTCCTACCCAGTACTAGATAGGTGTACCTAATAAAGTGGCCGGTGAGTGTACAGTAATGTCAAATCTGAAAACATGGTCTGAAAAAGTGGTACATGAGACCATAGAAACAGTGTCTGATAAGAATGATGATGAAATATTACATCCATAGATAATGTAGTCCAATTGGTTCATGTTCCACGGTAATTGGTGTCAATGGATCTCATTATCCTGAAACATTTGTGATCTAAACATGGAATATTGTTTGTCAGTTTCCATAAAACTATGCATTAAGAGTAATGCAACAGTTACTTATCATTTCGAGCAGTTGTATCAATTGATAGTTAGATCACTGTAATGAAATGAATAGACAGTCATCTCAGATGTAATGTGTGAATTGCATTTTGAAATGGTAATACTTTGATGTTAAGTTGTGTCATTTTGAACAGGTGATTTTAGTTCAATGAACAAATTATCTTAGCTTTATGTGTATTGTATCCAAGCAATTGGAAAAAGTGTTAGTTTTGAAAAATGTGCATTTTGATCATTGGTTGTGAGTTTTGTGTCTAGAGTTTTGAAAAATGACATCAAGGTTTCAAAATTAGTGCCAGAGTGATTGTAAAAAACTGTATTTCTTATTGTTGTTGCATTGTTCTAGAAGGGACCTGCAAGTAAGCATTTCGTTGGACGGTGTATACCATGTATATGCTGTACATATGACTAATAAAACTTGAAACAAACAAACTGCACTATCAATAGGAGTCTACAATCTAACCATGTTCAACCTGCAGATTGTGTGCTTCACAGAGTGGAGTCGGAAGTTTGCAACAAAACGCACCCTGGACTGAAGAGGCAGAAAAATAGGAGAAATGTGGTGGACCCTCTGTTACACTGTAAATTATACATTTCTCGAGGTAGGACTATCGCAAAAATATAACCAATGGCACATTGGAGAGAATACAACCTCCGGCGCTATGCCATCGGCCAGTATTGAAATCTGACATGTATGGTAGATATTTTCACGCCCTAAAAGTCATCTTCCTATGAACATCCAGTGTAGTGAGAGCGGCTTCATCACAATGCTACGTCACACCGGCTGTATTTCTGCCTGTGTGAACGTGAAGAGTTCAGATACACATGAAAACATGAAATTACCCCGGGAATCAATAGAACATCGCTCAGAGATGCCCAAAAACTGTATAACATTCAAAATGGGGGACTCTTTCCTTTTAAGGGCTTCAACTAACTTTTTGTCACGCTGCAATTTCCACTATTCTCTTTCCGCTGTTGTCTCCTCTGTTTCCTTAGTAATCATCTTTCTTTTTTCCTTATTTTTCATTTTGAGAGGTATATTGGCTCTGCTGAGTTTGATCGTTATCACCTTCAGCAGGGTTGGCTATAACCGGTTTTCAATGGAAATGGAAAGAGAGCCTGTAACGCGACTTCCCCTTTTGGACGTTACCAAGGCGACACTCCATCTTAACTCCTCCTCCTTAACTGTATTGGTTCAACAGTGCAGATCAGAACTTCTTTTTTATTCTCGTTAGGACCAGAAAGAAACAAACACCGCTCAGGCGTTTCTTTTTGTCTGCTACGTTAGGTTAGATTGCTATAAACGTGTGTCACGGAGCAGGTGACCATCATCCATTAGACCAAACATTGATGTAACGTGCTTATTTATTTAATGAAAGCACATTTTATACTCACATGTGTTATGGTAGGAATGTCCTCTCCCGTCCTTGTGAGACCTCACCCATAACAAGGTTTATACATTATGGCATTGGTGAAAAATGTATTTTGCAAAGCATCCTCACTGTTAACAAAGGAAACAGAGAAGACCTTCCTAATTTTTTGGAACAAGCTTTTTTGTTGTGATGACATGAAACCTAAGCTTAGTTGTCAGTGTATTGACATGAAACCTCATGATGAATTCCAGTCCAATATAAAGTACATCTGCAACACTTCTCAATTCCCGTTGACTCAGTGATTAGTTAGGTTACATGTCTCTGGCTGCCTCGACACAGATGAGCAATCCCTTGTTAGTGTCTCATAGTGACGGTGAGTTGCATGCATGCATATAGATGCACGCACACTGACATACAGACACACCTATAATCTCTGAGTTTAAAACTATTTACTGTGTCATCAGCTAGCTGTAATTAGGGATGTTGTCAAACAGACAAACTCTCGCAGTATTGCTGAGGGATAAGAGAGTAGTGTCACTGGTAAAAATACTCTGGTGGCTCCTCATAACACAGTGCCAGGTATGCATCTCACATCAAGGAGCGCAGTGTGACAGCTAGTTAGCTTTCAGTTTATCGAAGGGAAATGTAATATAATTGAGCTTCATAGGTCTAATGAGCCTCTTCCTTCTATTGTGAAGTCATTTTAGAGATGTTTTGTCAGAAACGTTTTTTCAGAGAAAGTTGCATTCAAAAGTTATTTCAGAGAAATGGCAAAATCAATTGGAGAGGAGAGGGAGGGAGGTTTTAGGCTTGATTAAATACATTGTATTCACACCAAAGAAAACGTGAAAGACAAAGCAGAGCAGATAAAAGCAAGGTTAAAAAAAATGATGTTATGTTATAATGATGTGATGTTATAATTATATGAAAACCACACCAGAAGAAAACAAATATATACAGTACCGGTCCAAAGTTTGGACACACCTACTCATTCAAGGGTTTTTCTTTATTTTTACTATTTTCTACATTGTAAAATAATATTGAAGACATCAAAACTATGAAATAACACATCTCAAATTATGTAGTAACCAAAAAAGTGTAAAACAAATTAACATATATTTAATATTTGAGATTCTTCAAAGAATCAACCCTTTGCCTTGATGACAGCTTTGCACACGCTTGGCATTCTCTCAGCCAGCTTCATGAGGTAGTCACCTGGAATGCATTTCAATTAACATGTGTGCCTTGTTAAAAGTTAATTTGTGGAATTTCTTTACTTAATAATGCATTTGAGCCAATCAATTGTGTTATGACAAGGTAGGGGTGGTGTACAGAAGATAGCCCTATTTGGTAAAAGACCAAGTCCATGTTGTCATGACGTGGCCCTCTTTGGATATAGCAAGCACCAACTCTCTCTCACCACCTCTCTCTTCCCCCTACACCCAGGCTCTGTTATCTCAGGTCGTAAATTCCTAGAGGAGACTCTCCTCATGGCCAGGCAGTATAGAGAGAGAAAGGTTCACAGTAGAACAAAGGAACTTCTTCTACCTCACAGAACTTGAGAACTGAACAATATCCATGTTTTGGAGAATGTGTAACCGGTCGGTGGAGAATCCAGCTACGACCGGTCCATTTTGTTTAATGTTTGTGACCTCAATGAGAGACGATACAGCCACATTACCATAAGTCTGTGTATACAAGAGTCTCCGTTATGAGATTTTCATCTAATTATTGTATAAAAGTAATGAACTATTTGTGAAATTATGTAACGTGATTTTAACTTCTTATGGATCATTGGGACGCTAGCGTCCCACCTTGACAACATCCGGTGAAATTGCAGAGCGCGAAATTCAAATGACAAAAATCGTAATATTAAACATTCATGAAAATACAAGTGTCATACATCATTTAAAAACGTAACTTCTTTTTAGTCCAGCCGCTTTGTCAGATTTCAAAAAGGCTTTACGGCGAAAGCACACCATGAGTTACCTCAGCTAGCTGTAATTAGGGATGTTGTCAAACAGACCAACTCTCGCAGTATTGCTGAGGGATAATAGAGTAGTGTCACTGGTAAAAATACTCTGGCGGCTCCTCATAACACGGTGCCAGGTATGCGTCTCACATCATTAGAGTTAACTGCACATCAGATTGCAGTATAAATAAATGCTTCACAGAGTTCAAGTATCAGACAAATCTCAACATCAACTGTTCAGAGGAGACTGCATTAATCAGGCCTTCATGGTAAAATTTCTGCAAAGAAACCACTACTAAAGGACGCCAATAAGAGGAAGAGACTTGCTTGGGCCAAGAAACATGAGCAATGGACCAGTGAAAATGTGTGTCCAAATGTAAGAGTTTTGGTTCCAGCCACAGTGTCTTTGTAAGACACAGAGTAGGTGAAAGGATGATATCCGCATGTGTGGTTCCAACCGCAAAGCATGGAGGAGGAGGTGTGGAGGTTTGTCTTTCAACAGGAAAATGACCCAAAACACCAGGCTGTGTAAGGGCTATTTGACCAAGGAGAATGATTATGCTAATGTCAGGAAGGGCACTCTCCTGGGCTACGGCAGTTTGGGAACAACAATCAGCCATTTTTGGTCATCTGGAGGAATTCATGGCAGAAGTGAGAAAGGTATTTGAGTCTCCGGTTTCCGGGAGAAAGGCGGCCAGTAAACTGCCTGACTTACGTCAAATTCCCGTAGTGTGGCAGACTACGTGGTTGATTTTTGCACGAGTGCCTGGAATCCGGAGTCTCCTTTCGATACTTTTTGCACGGATAATCTGAGGAGGTAAAGGATGACCTAGCTGCTCGGGAATTGCCGATGGATCTCGACTCCCTTATCGCCCTAACCATTAAAATTGATGGACGCCTAAGGGAACGTAAGAGTGAGAGGAGGTCTGGTCTCGGGCAAACTCGTGCACCCGCTATGGCGCGTTCACCTCCAAGGGAATCCGGAAGTTTCCGAAGGCAGGTCTTCCGAGAGGATTCGAAGCCACCCGAGCTCTCTCGAGAATCTACGACGGGTGAGTTGGATACTCCTGAGCCTATGCAGTTGGGAAGAGCTAGGTTATCAGTTGGGGAACGCTCACGAAGGATGAATAATAACTATTGTCTGTACTGTGGAGGGGCAGGACATTTTATAGCTACCTGCTCTATTAGGAAACCCTTGCCTCTAGTAGGTACCAGTACTATGGTGAGTCAGACTGGGAGTTCCCTGATTCCCATCACCCGCACACCCCTTTTTGCTCTTGTGCTGTGGGGAGACCAATCTAAGTCTCTCCGAGTGCTCATTGACTCTGGGGCTGATGAAAATCTTATAGATGCCACGATAGTTTTGGAACTTGGTATTCCCACTCAGCCTCACTCTGTGCCCATGGATGCTAGGGCACTGGACAGACGCTCTATAGCGGGAACTCACCCATAGTACTGTGCCCAGTTTTGACCCTTCCCTGTTTCTGGACTCTGTACCCACCTGCCTGACCATGCTGCCTGCCTTGACCACGAGGCTGTCTGCCACTCTGTACCTCCTGGACTCTGATCTGGTTTTGACCTTTTTGCCTGTCCACGACCATTCTCTTGCCTACCCCTTTGGATGATTAAACATTGTAAGACTCCAACCATCTGCCTCCTGTGTCTGCATCTGGGTCTCGCCTTGTGATTTCATAGTCTGTGACTTGAACTCTGTGAAGCATTTATTTGGGCCAAAATTTCTGAGGCTGGTAACTCTAATGAACTTATCTTCTGCAGCAGAGGTAACTATGGGTCTTCCTTACCTGTTTTGGTCCTCATTGTAACTGCCAGTTAGACTTACAGGTTATGTCGTTGTTTTGTGTTTGAATTGTGTAACTGACAGTTAGACTTACAGGTTATGTCGTTGTTTTGTGTTTGAATTGTTTACGTGTCCGCTGTGCGGGGAAATGATAAGAGAAGCGGAACTACGTAGCTAATAACTGTTGTAACGGGGATCCTTATTGTAGCAACACACTTTTGGAGGGAAGGCAATCCCGCGCTGTGTTAGCTAAGTTTTCATGTCATCGGGTGTAGTTCATAAAGTTTGAAGCGTATATGTTAGGATGGTAACGTTATAATAATTAAGGATGAAGCGTGAATTCATGCCAGGAATAATAAGTGTGAAGCTTGATTTCCTCCCTTCTGTAATAAGCAGCCAATGAGGTATTTTTCCTTTATTCATGTGTTTAATCTAATACTGTTATAGCGCCAGCTAAACTGTTTTTGTATGTAAGCACTTCAGAGTTATACCAAGCTAATAAGTCACTCGTAAGATAAGGTTGTAAGAGTGTGCTTAACTGTATTTTTCATTTACTTTATAGTTCTCACGGAAGGTGATAATTCTGACTAATTCTACAGAATAAAGCCGCCAGTTAAAATCAAGGAACGGTTGTGCTCGTGGTTACTGGAGGGAGCTACACTCATGAGAGCCAGTTTCATCATAGCACTTGATGGTTTTTGTGACTGCACTTGAAGAAACCTTCACAGTTTTTGAAATGTTCCGGATTGACTGACCTTAATGATGGACTGTCGTTTTTCTTTGCTTATTTGAGCTGTTCTTGCCATAATATGGACTTTTACCAAATAGGGATATCTTCTGTATACCACCCCTACCTTGTCACAACACAACTGATTGGCTCAAGAAAGAAAGAAATTCCACAAATTAACTTTTAATAAGGCACACCTGTTGAATTGAAATGCATTCTAGATGACTATCTCATGAAGCTGGTTGAGAGAATGCCACGAGTGTGCAAAGCTGTCATCAAGGCAAAGGGTGGCTACTTTGAAGAATCTCAAATATAAAAATTTTTTTTTTATTGTTTGGTTACTACATGATTCCATGTGTTATTTCATAGTTTTGATGACTCCACTAGTATTCTACAATGTAGAAAAAAGTTAAAATAAAGAGAAACCCTTGAATGAGTAGGTGTACTAAAACTTTTGACCGGTAGTGTATGTATGTATGTATGTATACAGTATATACTGTATATATGTGTGTGTGTGTGTGTGTACAATATACACTAGCTTCAAAAGTTTGGGGTCACTTGTTTTTGAAAGAAAAGCAAAAAAAAATCCATTAAAATAACATCAAATTGATCAGAAATACAGTGTAGATAGACATTGTTAATGTTGTAAATGACTATTGTAGTACATAGCGTCGTATGAGATCTTCATTTTCTCGGCAATTCTTTGCATGGAATAGCCTTCATTTCTCATGACAAGAACAGAGTGATGAGTTTCAGATGAAAGGACTTTGTTTCTGGCCATTTTGAGCCTGTAATCGAACCCACAAATGCTGATGCTCCAGATACTCAACTTGTCTAAAGACGGACTGTTTTATTGCTTCTTTTCAGCTGTGCTAACATAATTGCAAAAGGGTTTTCTAATGATCAATTAGCCTTTTAAAATTATAAACTTGGATTAGCTAATACAACGTGCCATTGGAACACAGAAGTGATGGTTGGTGATAATGGGACTCTGTACGCCTATGTAGATATTCCATAAAAAATCTGCTTTTTTCCAGCTACAACAGTCATTTACAACATTAACAACGTTTACACTGATAAATTTGATGTTATTTTAATGGACAAAACATTTGCTTTTCTTTCAAAACAAGGACATTTCAAAGTGACCCCAAACTTTTGAATGGTAGTGTATGTACAAAAGTTTATTAAATCAATGAAACACAGCATACTATTATTGAACATATAAGACTCCGTGTATAAAAAAAACATGTTTGCTTTTGTGTGTGTCTAGACATCAATGCCATCTTGATGGACAAAGGGAAGGAATCTCTCAATAGGTGGTGTTTTGGAAACCTAGGAAACAGGGTTATTGACGTTTTGCCTATTTTTCTATTAAATGGGAAATAATGATGACTCCTCCTTGAAACATTCTTGATTTTTTTCTCTCCAATATTAATTACACACACACACGTCTGTCGTCTGTCGATGTTTCATGTGAATTATTGATGGCTACAGCCTGCTTAAAAATGCATCCACAACCTGTTTATCATGTAGGGAGAGGAACTGCTAATGAGAGCTGTTCTATAAGAGGAGACAGAGGGTGATTATCCTTGTGTAAATACATGAGTCAACTCTCTCTGACACATACACTCACTGCACACATTGTCAAAGGGCAATGATGTCCCTAATTCTTCTAGATTGTCTTTTTCTCTCTTCCTAAACTCCTACCGGAGACGGATGAGGAAAATGACAATCTGCTGGTTTTATACATTTGGAGGAGGAGAGGGGAGAAGGAGGGATAGGGGAAATAATATGGGGTGAGTGAGAGAGCAAAACAAATTGTCAGACAAGGTGAGTAACCATGAGAAAGAAGAACGTGAAAGGAAGCCATCTTAATGAAATAGAGCAATTTAACACAAAGCATTAGCTTCTGAAATGGAACATGCCTCTGAATTTATTGAACAGGTATTTGCATATAGTAATCTCCATCTCCATTTCTCCTCGGAATACCTGAGCATTTGGATGAAGGGCAGAGCATTAATTGAGTCTTGGTTATAAGACACTTTCAGGAGAGAGCTACAGTAACACTCAGAGGGAGAGAATGGATAATATAACAAAAAACAGAGAAAGAGGATGTGAGCAAGAAGAGGATGAAAGTTATCAAAATGTATAAAATGATTAGGCCTACTTGAAATTGAAGGGACAGTTCACTCCAAAATCAAAGTTTGTCAATTTTCAGACCTCTGTTGAGATGCATACACATTCCAGGCCATGTGTTGTGTGGATACAGTATATGGCACAATCCTGATTTTATTTATTTGTAATTCTTTTCCATATATTCGGAGCTGAGGAATGTAGCTGGATCTGCACTGATTGTATTGGACATGGATTTATCTTAACATTAGACTACTTTTGAGGTCTGCAAATGCTCCTTCAGCATCACTACTCAGAGTTCCCCATTATCTGTCAGGGACCTTCATATGGTATAATATTATTACTAATTGCCGCCGTATGAGCTCCTGTCCTTTCATATGGCAGGTAGCCTAGCGGTTAAGACTGTTGGGCCAGTAACCAAAAGGTTGCTGGTTCAAATCTCTGAGCAGACAAGGTGGAACGTCTGTTGATGTATCCTTGAGCAAGGCATTTATCCCTAATTGCTGCTGTAAGTCACTCTGGATAAGAATATCTGCTAAATTAGTAAAATTTCTAAGAAATGTCCATACCTTTCATGCTCTATCTCGTCTCTTCCTCTCTCTCTCATCTTTGGTGTGAGCATGGCTCATGAATACTGACGTCAGAAGACCAGAGAAGAGATGTGGCTTGGGCAATCTCTTCCACCAGAACACCATTACCTCTCCATCAGCCCATGTGATCAGTGCCCCAGTGTCAGAGATATGACCTCTTGAGCTATCAATAAAGCCTACCTCGGCAGGAAAGCCAAGCACACATAATGAAATCAACGATACAATAAAATCCATTCAGTGTCGTCATCAAGTCAAGTTAAGATTAGATCAGTTTCAGGTCAAGTAGGGGAGGCTTCATTGTCAAGGCGTACACACATTATTAGCATAGCCATAAACTCACATATGTACACAAACGTAAGCCCAGTCATTCGTTCTCCTAATAATGCAAGTACAATGCCGCTCAAAACTTCAGTTGCATGACATTTAGATGGTAGAGAGGTTTTACAGTTGATTAATAAATTGTATATGATCTGTTTTTTTGTGTGTATACAGTAGGTTATGACTTGACTCAAGTGCTCTGTTTACAACATACAATGTTTACCTTCTAATGCTGGTAGCTCAGATAAACCCCTGTGATGCAGAGTAGCATTAAGACCGGTTATGAGATTCCATATACTGGCTTCTGAGTTAAATAAGCATGAATGAGTCGTGCTGTGTAGTAAAGTTTTTGGTTTAAGAGCCATAACTTTTTACCCAATTTTTTTTAAAAGGTTCTGACTGTTGACTTGAGTGGGATGTCTACTGAATACTAGTCTTTTCGCCCTCTCTATTTTTGTCTCTTCAAGTATGTGAAGTCAAGTTTCAAAAGACTTAAAGAGATCAAATTGGTCAGTGTTGTTGAGATGAGGGCTATTTTAGACCTGTTTTTAAACAAGTGATTTGTTTTCAACAGCTTTTTACTGAAATGCTGTGAGGAAAAACTAGCAAATGGTTGATAGCTGATGAGTCACTGCTAGTCAACCCCACCTTCTGTTTATATCTATTGTTGTCTTTCTTTCAGAGGACCATGACGAGGAAAGCCCACAGCAGAAGAGTTTTGACGCCACTGTGCGCAGAGATGAAGGTAGGAACAGAATTCTTGTTTTTCACTGTGTATTTCCTGCCACATCACTAACCACTCTGATGACACACTGCTGTAAAAAGACTGTACAAATCCCCTGGTTTTTAGCCATTCATACTCTTTAGCCTAGACAGCAGATAACTAATGGCCAGATCTGGCATCCCAACACGTCATATAGCCCAGATCTTGTCCGAATTTGGGAGATGCGTACCAGGGAGGGTTGGCACTTTGCTTATTGGCCAGCTCTGGCTTAAGGTATGACTGTGGGCCACATCTACAGTACCTTGCCAGGGAAGGTCTTTACATGACGAAGATCTGGTTAAGGTATGGAAACCAGATCTGGTGTATTACTACCATAAACCCAAGTGGTAACTGGGCCAAGTGGTAAGCGGTAACCTTGTAGGTGTGGGACGGATTTGGTCTGGATCTGGTTATAAATCGTATTGTGATACATTGTTAACATGTAAAAGTTGTGTTGTCTTGAATGTCTTCGCCAACTTTAAATCAAAATAGGATAATTGCTTCTAATTGAAAATGTGTTGGCACCTGCAGATTCCCACGGAGTGAAGGGTAAAAGTACTTGCAGCCTCAAAGCCACAGATTGTTTTGTTAAAGTAATTGTCTAGTGGAAATCTCACTTTTAAAAGTTCATATTCTGTTAACTCATACCCAAGTAATGTTGTTGACTCATCCTATACTCTCATTTGTGGCCAAAGCATATCTCAAACAGACAGTTTCAAGAATGCTTGGTATTTCTTCATAGAACATGATGTCATCCTCCTGAGGAGGATGAGCGGAGGATGAGCTAGCGAATCAGCGGTCTACTTGCATGAATATTTGTAATGACCGGTATACGGCCTCACCATTCTGTTGTTGTGGTATGCCCGCACCATTCCAACACAGAGAAGCTGCTTTTTAACATACTTATGAAAAGAAAATAGGAAGGAAAGCTATTTCACTAATATTGTAATTCATTTCATTTTCATAGAAATCTGGAAACACTGGACAGTTATTTTAAGTTTTAAATGTGTAAACAAGAGGTGTTCATTATTCCACAGGTTAAATAACCCGCTAAAGTCTGAGAGGAGAAGCAGAATGTCATTTGGATTGCGGGTACATTTATGGAGTTAAGAAACAGATGCATTAAAAGATTAAGACATTGTTGCAGATTTAGGGAAAAGTTTTCAAATTTAGACATTAGATTTATATGGTGTATGTTTGAAAAGTGCTGGAAGAAAATAGTATTAGAGGAATGCACAGTAGGACAATTTTAGATATGAAAGCTAGTTGTTATTCCTGTTTCAAAGACCTGATCATTACTGTTCCAGAGTCATTCTGTGCTGTAATATAAATTACACAGTATCACAATACGTAATTGGATTGTTATTGGATGTTGTAACTGTTGTGTTGTTTCACGTTGCTGATGACATTAATAGATGCCTGTTGCTACCTGAATCTTCAACACTCAATATGCAAAAATATAATGATATCCGTGTACTTCTTTTTCAAAATTAGAACGCATGAAAGCAATTTCTGAAGTGTTTAGTTATACCGGGAGTAATGGCTACAACTCATAATAGACTGCATGTTTCTTCTTCTCTCAGAATCTCATTTAGATTTCAGTTTGAGGAAGTAATCATGGACCTGGAAACAGTATCCTATTAATCAAGGAGCCAATTGAATTTCTTCCCAGGGAAAATTCCACCATTCGTCTCTGTGTGCAGTACATCTACATGCACATCAACATAAGGTGTAGCATGTTATCTGGAATCTACAGTTGCTTCGATGTAGGACTGAAGAGATTTTTGTTGATTGAGATTTTGTTGAGATGTTGATAAAGAATGACAGAATTATTACAATGTCATTTTAAAGTCATGTTTGTGGGGATTCTAAACCGTTCTTTTCCTAAAGTGGTTACGCATTTCTTTTGAATTTACGGATCCTCTTACAGTATTCACAGTACCAGTGGTTCCTGAATATTTGAAGAGACAGATGACAGGTGTGTGGTATGACACATTAGGATAAACTTAGTTCTGAGGATATTTCTTGTACCTGCATGATGGATACCAATGGAGTATAGTGGTAAGATGCACATGTTTCAGTATTCCAAAATATATTTTACTTGCTGTATTCCTCATGGTGCCAGGTAGAGTGGCGGTATGATGAATATATGGTGTGTGTTCCTCAGTGGTGGCTTGATGTGAATCATTAACGATGCAAGATCAAGGTTTTCTTGGGAGTAACCATGGCAACAACATGGCCCCGAGTGGGCGGATCCTAAAAGGGGGCACATCAGAGTGAAAAGGGGAGAGGGCTTCATGGGAATGCAGAGGAAGGGTAGAGAGGAGGGATGGGGAGGGCTGAAGTTTGACCTAAGTAACAAGGACTGAACGTTGGCGAATTTCAGTTTCAGACTGAGGTGTTTCATTCAATCAAACCTGCATTTCAGTTAATTTAAAACCTTGGGGTAAATGTGTGTCTTTATGTGTCTTGGCGAGACATTTACTGTACATGTAGCTATCAAGTCACCAACATCCCCGTTGTGAGTCTTTCATCCAAACAGCATGTAAGATGGCAGTTTGGTTGTTAGCTTTCTCTCTCGCTCTCTCTCTCTCACTTTCTCTCTATGTTGATTCAGTTAAATTCAAAATGCTTTATTGGTATGACAGTGATACGTGCATATTTCTATTGCCAAAGCAACATGTTCAACAATAAAAACAAAACATTACAATTTGTAATTTGATGACTTAAATAAAACAGTTGGATAAAAATAAACAAGAGACTGTCTGTCTATCTTTCTCTCTGGTGGTTGGTTGAGCTCCTCAGGGCCTCAGGTACAGGTGTGGTGGCTGGTTACTATCAGTAACCTGTGCCCTTTAGCTCTCCTCCGTCTCTCCTCTGTCTCTCCTCTGTCTCTCCTCGGTCTCTCCTCGGTCTCTCCTCGGTCTCTCCTCTGTATGGTGTGGGCAGACTGTTCCAAGGTCTTGGGAGTGATGGATAGGCTGCTGGAAAAGACAGACAGACAGACAGGCAGGCAGGCAGATACAGAGACAGAGGTTAAGACCTCTGTCTGCACAGGCTTTTGTAATGGGTTTGCTTTTATCTATTTGTACTATGGAAGCATTTTCACAAACACTAAACCGAAGCAGTAAAGGAGAGGGGAGCTAGTGTGGACTGTGGAGCGAAGGATGGAGGGGAGGTGGAGGGCGGATGAATGGGAGAACACGAAGGGGAGGTGCCTCATTCAGAGCGAGAGAGTGACTTACGGAACAGAACATCGGTCTCTCTGCCTCTCTGTCTCAAGAACCAGTGCAGCGCTCCACTCAACAGGAGCCACGCGCTGACAGAAAGCTGTCTCTCTCCCTCCATTCTCTCAGTCTCTACCTCCTGAGAGAAGAAATAGCAACAACAACAGCGGTAGCAGCAGCACATGCAACAGGGTGCAGACGCCCTCTGTCATTCCTCTCTCACTCTCCTCTCCAAGAGGAGGACAAGACAAGAAAACAGAAAATAAAAGAAGGGAAGAGAGGAGAAGCGAAGAGGGTAAAGAGTTGAGAAGACAGCAGAAAGGAAATGACCTGACACCTGTAGCAGGTTGAATAGTGTTCTGAGTAGCTACGTGTCTTCAGGTTCTTTCAGAGCTACTGTGGCTGTAGCTTCTTCTGGGGCGTTTATATGGCTTCTAAGAAGAAGTGGGGTGATAGTCGGAGAGAGGGCATTCGCAGGGACCAGGCGTACTCCATGCGGGAGGAGTCGTCAGAGGGGCTGGGACATCCAACCACCAGAGGGCGCTTCTCAGAGTCCTGGAAGAGGCTTAGCTCCAGGGGGGGCTCCACCAAGAGGAGTGCGCTCAACTCCCAGCAGCCACCGGTAAGACTTACAGAGGCCATACTGGAAAAAACTGATCATAGATCAAAACTCCCATTCTGAGACACTTTATGACTATGGTCCCAGAGTTCAAATTGATAATACAATACCATGTCCAAAGAGAAATGACATGCTGAAACAATATCTGCTATTTTTCCCAGCAAAGACTGAGATGAGTTGTGTCAGAGTACAGAGAAGCATAGAAAGAAGAGAATGAGAGATAATACAAAGTGTGTATTAGAGATGTTACTGTTGGTGCATTAGGCCCACGGGGATCTGTTGCCTGGATATGGACCACAGAGTGATGCTCTCAAAGCTCTGCTGCTTCAGATGGGATACCTTACATCATTATGGTTTATTATGATCATCAGTGTGTCTGTGCGATTATGTGTGTGTGTGTGTGTGTGTGTGTGTGTGTGCGCCATCTCTTTGAGAATGCCCTGCAGTTCATACAGCAATCTGTGAGGCACGGTTGCCTTCTGTTCAGCACGTTACATCCTAACTGTACCCTCCTAACCTTTTACTGAAAACGAATTTTTGTTTTGTTTTTGTGTGTGTGTTCATGCATTTGTGTCTGTGGGATGTGTTTGTAGTGGGGAATCTCCCCTGGTAACTGTTAGTGAACGTAATGTCAGATTCCTCGCTGGCAGCATAATCATTTTCTCTGATGGTGCTTGACTATAATGAGCATCATTTAGTCTCAGTGGGATGATGATCGTTGTGGTGGTGGTAGATTAAAATCAAAGCACACACACAACACCCCTGGCCACTTGGGATGGGGGAAACAATCAATACAGTAGAGATATACAGTGCATTCGGAAAGTATTCAGACCCCTTGAGTTTTTCTACATTTTGTTACGTTACAGCCTTATTCAAAAATTGATAAAATATATTTTTTTCTCATCAATCTACACACAATATCCCATAATGACAAAGCAAAAACAGGTTTTTAGTACATTTAGCAAATGAATTACAAATAAAAAATGAAAATATCACATCTACATAAGTATTCAAACACTTTACTCAGTACTTTGATGAAGCACCTTTGGCAGCGATTACAGCCTCGAGTTTTCTTGGATTTGACGCTACAAGCTTGGCACACCTGTATTTGTGGAGTTTCTCCTATTCTTCTCTGCAGATCCTTTCAAGCTCTGTCAGGTTGGATGGGGAGTTTTGCTACACAGCTATTTTCAGGTCTCTCCAGAGATGTTTGATCGGGTTCAAATCCTGGCTCTGGCAGGGCCACTCAAGGACATTCAGAGACTTGTCCCGAAGCCACTCCTGCATTGTCTTGGCTGTGTGCTTAGGGTCGTTGTCTTGTTGGGAGGTGAACCTTCAGCCCAGTCTGAGGTCCTGAGCGCTCTGGAACAGGTTTTCATCAAGGATCTCACTGCACTTTGCTCCGTTCATCTTTTCCTCGATCCTGACTAGTCTCCCAGTCCCTGACACATGGTTGCTGCCACAACCATGCTTTACCGTAGGGATGGTGCCAGGTTTCCTCCAGACGTGCCACTTGGCATTCAGGCCAGAGAGTTCAGTCTTGGTTTCATCAGACCAGAGAATTGGTCTGAGAGTCCTTTAAGTGCCTGTCATGTGCTTTACTGAGGAGTGGCTTCCATCTGGCCACTCTACCATAAAGGCCTGATTGGTGGAGTGCTGCAGACATTGTTGTCTAGAGCTCTGTCAGATTGCCCATTCGTTTCTTGGTCACCTCCCTGACCAAGGCCCTTCTCTACCGATTGCTCAGTTTGGCCAGGTGGCCAGCTCTAGGAAGAGTCTTGCTGGTTCCAAACTTCTTCCATTTAATAATGATGGAGGCCACTGTGTTCTTGGGGAACTTCAATGCTGCAGATATTTTTTGGTACCCTTCCCCAGATCTGTGCCTCAACACAATCCTGTCTCGGAGCTCTACAGACAATTCCTTCGACCTCATGTCTTGGTTTTTGCTCTGACATGCACTGTCAACTGTGGGACCTTATCTAGACAGGTGTGTGCCTTTCCAAATTATGTCCAATCAATTGAATTTACCACAGGTGTACTCCAATCAAGTTGAAGAAACATCTTAAAAACTTCTTAGGGCTAGGCGTCCCACTAGCGGGACAACTTCCGTTGAAACTGGAGGACACACAATTCAAATAAATAATCATACAAATTATGGATATTAAACATTTAGGTACATACAAGTGTCTTATATCGGTTGAAAGCCTCCCGGATCCGGGATCCTCCTCATCAAAAAAGCTGACTAGCATAGCCTAGCCTAACGGGACAGGGATATCATATAATATAATTTTCATGAAATCACAAGTCCAATACAGCAAATGAAAGATAAACATCTTGTGAATCCAGCCATAATTTCCGATTTTTAAAATGTTTTACAGCGAAAACACAATATTCTATTTCTATTAGCTAACCACAATAGCCAAACACACAACCGCATATTTTCACCATGTTTCCACCGCATAGGTAGCTTTCACAAAACCGACAAAATAGAGATAAAATTAGTCACTAACCAAGAAACAACTTCATCAGATGACAGTCTTATAACATGTTATACAATACATTTATGTTTTGTTCGAAAATGTGCATATTTGAGGTATAAATCATATTTTTACATTGCAGCTACCATCAAAAATAGCACCAAAGCAGCCAGAATAATTACAGAGAGCAACGTGAAATACATAAATACTCATCATAAAACATTTATGAAAAATACATGGTGTACAGCAAATGAAAGGTAAACATCTTGTGAATCCAGCCAATATTTCCGATTTTTTAAATGTTTTACAGCGAGAACACAATATAGAATTATATTAGCTTACCACAATAGCCAAACACACAAACTTATTTATTCACCGCCAAGGTAGCTTTCGCAAAAACCAGCAAAAGATATAAAATTAATCACTAACCTTTGGACAACTTCATCAGATGACAGTCTTATAACATCATGTTATACAATACATTTATGTTTTGTTCAAAAATGTGCATATTTAGAGCTGCAAATCGTGGTTATACATTGTGAATACGTAGCAACATTTTCCCAGAATGTCCAGAGATATTTTGGACACTCACCTAATCTGACCAAAGAACTCATCATAAACTTTACATAAAAATACTTGTTGTATGGCAAATGAAAGATACACTGGTTCTTAATGCAACCGCTGTATTAGATTTTTAAAAATAACTTTACCATAACATACAGCTTGCGTTATTGTGAGACAGCACTCACCAACACGGCGGAGAATAGGAGTCAACATTTTACACAGAAATACGAAATAACATCATAAATGTTTTCTTACTTTTGCTGAGCTTCCATCAGAATGTTGTACAAGGAGTCCTTGTTCCAGAATAAATCCTTGTTTGGTTTTAGAATGTCCATTTCTTCTGTCGAATTCACGCCACAATGCTAACCAAGGTTGCTAACATTCCCATCCTCTCTTGGCGCAAAGAACGGAAAACTCCAAAAGTCCCAATAAACGTTGAATAAACTGATAGAAGTCGGTTGAAAAACCTACTTTATGATGTTATTATCATATGTATCAAATAAAATCAGAGCCGGAGATATTCGCTGTGTATACTGAACGCTTTTCAGAAGACAATGTCGAGCTCCCCCGCGCGCCTTCGAGCACAAAGAAAATACCGGACCTGTCACTCCAAAAGCTCTTATTCGATCTCAGATCAAGCTAGACACCCCATTTCACCTTCCACTGCCTGTTGACATCTAGTGGAAGGCGTATGAAGTGCATGCATATCGATAAATAAAAGCCAGTTGAATAGGCAGGCCCTGAAACAGAGCCTCGTTTTCAGATTTTTCACTTCCTGTATGGAAGTTTGCTGCCAAATGAGTTCTGTTTTACTCACAGATATAATTCAAACAGTTTTAGAAACTTGAGAGTGTTTTCTATCCAATAGTAATAATAATATGCATATTGTATGATCTAGAATAGAGTACGAGGCCGTTTAAATTGGGCACGATTTTTTCCAAAGTGAAAACAGCGCCCCCCTATTGACAAGAAGTTAAATTCTTGTTAATCTAACTGCACTGTCTGATTTACAGTAGCTATTACAGCGAAAGCATGCCATGAGATTGTTTGAGGACGGCGCCCCAGACCAAAATATTTTTCCACCGGCACAGGTTTCATAAATTCACAAATAGCGATTAAATATTCACTTACTTTTTCAAAATCTATCATCATTCAATTTATCATCCGAAGGGTCCCAGCTATAACATGTAGCGTCGTTTTGTTAGTTAAAATACTTCTTTATATCCCAAAAAGTCAGTTTAGTTGGCGCCATCGATTTGAGTAATCCACTCGTTCAACATGCAGAGAAAGAATCCGAAAATCTACCCCTAAACTTTATTTCAACAAGTCAAAATACGTTTCTATTTACTCCTCAGATACCCTAAAATGTAATCAAACTATAATATTTCTTACGGAAAGAAGTATGTTCAGGAGGAAACCGATCTTAGCAGGTACGTCCTTTCTTCATGGCGCGCGCAAACACGAATTTCCAAGACTGTGTCCCTGTACTAAAACTGATATTTCTTATTCATTTTGGAAGTTACAAGCCTGAATCCTTGAACATAGACTGCTCACACCATGTGGAAGCCATAGGAATTGCATCCCGGGAGCTAGACTTGAGTACGCCCTTATACTTGCCATTGCAAGAGCATGGTCTCTCAAAAAAATCTGGTTGGTTTTTCTTTGGATTTTCTCCTACCATTTTCTCCTACCATCTGTTGTGTTATATTCTCCTACATTATTTTAACATTTATGCAAACTTCAAAGTGTTTTCTTTCCAATGGTACCAATTATATGCATATCCTGGCTTCAGGGCCTGAGCAACAGGCAGTTATCTTTTTAATTAAGGATTATCAATGGAAACATGATGCACCTGAGCTAAATGTTGAGTCTCATAGCAAAGGGTCCAAATACTGTTTTTTATTATGGGGTATTATGGGGTATTGTGTGTAGATTGATGAGAAAATTGTTGTATAATATGTTCTCATTGCAATTAATACAAAACAATAATTCCATTGCATGAGCCACATCAGTTAACATAATTTAGATGAACATTTTACATTACCATGGAAATGATTGCATCACAATACCAGGCATCCATTGCGAGTGTACCAATGAGTTTACCAGTCAAATTGCCAGGGTTAGAGATTCCAAGTCAATTATATTAATTATATTTATATGTATGCTGCTGCTGCTGCAGGGAGGGGGCGTTTCCTAGGCAACCGAAGACTTGTTTGCTACAACACCTTGCTTGTTTCAGGAACAAAGTTTCTTAACGTTGTTAAGAGTCCATGTTACTGCAGATACAGACTCAACCGCACGAATGCCCGGCCGCCCCGTCTTCAGTCAGCTGTTCGTTAGACACACGCACGCACGCACGCACGCACGCACGCACGCACGCACGCACGCACGCACGCACACACACACACACACACACACACACACACACACACACACACACACACACACACACACACACACACACACACACACACACACAAAGGCCCAGTGCAGTCAAAAATGTGTTTTCCCTGTGTTTTATATATATTTCCACACTATATGGTTGGAATAATAGCCTATTGTGAAAGTGATGATGATGCACTTTTAGTGTAAGAGCTGTTTGAAAAGACAAAAAAAAGCTGTTTTCCCCTCCGCACTCAGACCACTCCGAGACAGTCCTACCAAAATTCTTGATTGAGAAATTGCTCTTTGCTAAGAAAATATTTGTTCTTTTTGACAATTTTAATTGAAAACAATCACAGTAAAGTACTTAGTTGTTACCTAGAAACGGTTTGATATTGAGATAAAAACAGCGGCATTGGACGTTTAATGGTTATGACGGTCTTCATCCATAACCGTCGTTTACATGGTTATACGGTAATTGTGCCAGACATAACTGTGGCTGGTTCCATCATTCTCGTTCTGGGTGAGATGCTTTAGAATTGGTCATTTTTGGGCTTGTGGTTCCAGGAGAAAGGTCCCCTAAGTGTTCCTTTACAAGCTCAACATGTTTCACTTCAACATTGCTTGTGTGTAAATTATTTTATTCATGACTTGGAACCTTTTTGAACCAAATGTTTGCTTTAAAGCTGAGAGATAAGCCTGGAGAAATGGAACCACTCAAATGTATAGACGCAAGGACAGTCCATGAGGACAACCTGATAGTTTTAACCATATTTTGAAATTATAGCCTACATTGTTCGTTTTCAAAGACGCTGTTTACAAAGTTTGTTTAACAAGGGAGTGTTATGATGGTGTTGAGATTAACTAAGCTCATAAGTGCTATTATTTATATCAATGAATGATCAAATTATCCAAAATGTCTGTAAATCACATTTGCCCACTCAGAGAAGTACTTAACTGCAGAGGAATATTGTGTAAGTCATTAGCCTCAAATAATGCTCCTCTCTAATTAAAGTTAAAAATCTGGCAAATCGAAGCATGAAACAAAGAACACCATCTGGAGATGGTGCAAAGAGGCAGATCACCGGGCGTCTGAATACACCATCCCTAACCACCCTCTGACTACAAACAAGCAAACAACAAACATCCTCCCTTGAGGGTCAAACTGAACCAAACACATTTCTGAAGAAATGCACAGATTTCTATGTAAACACGCTGCATGGCTTTCAAGCTTTTAAAAAAAACCTTAGACATGTTTGATTTCATGCTCCAATGGTGATCTGTGGCTTCGCAGATAGTTAACGCACTGAGTGCTGCCAATAGCTATGCTCTAACTAACATCTTAATGGTCTTACAACCACACATGCGTTCAGAACATGGAGCTGTGATGGTTGGATTGGAAGGTGGGGAGTTGTCTATGGGCACCCTTGGCAACAGTAACTTGGAAACAGAAGAAGTTATTTATCCATGAGTGTTTGTTTTAGCAGCAATGCTTGGTGGGAGGTGTTATATGGTGGGAGAACGTGCTGAGGAGGCATGACTTTATTGGAGGGAAGGAAGGCAGAAGGTGTTGGATAAATGTATGAATATGGTAGTGATATGGGGCATGGTACTGTATGGAGCTCACTCTGAAAAGTTGGATGGTGTAGGCAAGACCGTGGCAAGACCAATTTGGAAATGGTAGGGAAGGACAGTTGTGACAGTGACATGGCTTACTTCATTGTCACAGCAACCACTGCTTAAGCCCCTGGTTTCATACCGCAGCTGTATTGTACGTAAATGACCTGGCAGCGACCTCCAGGGAGTTTTGTTGAACCATTATTTTGTTGGACTATCTGCTATCCATTTATTTGTCCTTTATATACAGTGGTGTAAAGTATTTAAGTAAAAATACTTTAAAGTACTACTTAGGTAGTTTTTTGGGGTATCTGTACTTTACTATTTATCTTTTTGACAAATTTTACTTTTACTTCACTACATTCCGAAAGAAAATAATGTACTTTCTACTCCATACATTTACCCTGACACCCAAAAGTACTCGTTACATTTTGAATGCTTAGCAGGACAGAAATTGGTTCAATTCGCACACTTATCAAGAGAACATCCCTGGTCATCCCCACAGCCTCTGATCTGGCGGACTCACTAAACACAAATGCTTTGTTTGTAAATGATGTCTGAGTGTTGGAGTGTGATCCTGGCTATATGTAAAAATAAAAAAATAAAAAATATTTGTACTTTTGCTTTTGATACTTAAGTATATTTTTAGCAACTACATTTACTTTTGATACTTAAGTATATTTAAAACCAAATACTTTTATACTTCTACTCAAGTAGTATTTTACTGGGTGACTTTCACTTTTAAGTCATATTCTATTAAGGTACCTTTACTTTTACTCAAGTATGAGAACTGAGTATTGTTTTATTGGCTCTTAACCAACCGTGCTATTTTGTTTGTTTTTTTGCGTTGTTCGTAACTTGTTTTGTACATAATGTTGCTGCTACCGTCTCTTATGACCGAAAACAGCTTCTGGACATCAGAACAGCGATTACTCACCTCGAACTGGACAAAGACTTTTTCTTTAATTAGTCGGACGAGAATAATATACTCCAAACACCCGAACAGGCCCTCATCCCTGTCATTCACTGGAGAAGGAAACAGAGATTTCGCGGAAAGAGATCAGGGTGCTTGTGAGGATCAGGCAACGAGTGGCTAATCTGCCATTGCCCTACGTACTGCTAGCTAACGTTCAATCACTGGAAAATAAGTGGGACGAACTGAAATCATGTATATCCTAACAACAGGACATTAAAAACTGTAAAATCTTTTGTTTCACTGAGTCATGGCTGAACGACGACATTAATAACATACAGCTGGCAGATTATACACTCTATCTGCAGGATAGAACAGCAGCCTCTGGTAAAACATGGGGCAAGGGCCTATGCATATTTGTAAACAACAGCTGGTGCACAATACTGTATCTAAGGAAGTCTCAAGGGTTTGCTTGCCTGAGGTAGAGTATCTCATGATAAGCTGTAGACCACACTATCTACCTAGGGAGTTTTCATCTGTATTTGTTGTAGCTGTCTACATACCACCACAGACTGATGTTTGCACTAAGACTGCACTCAATGAGCTGTATATCGCCATAAGCAAACAGGGAAATGCTCATCCAGAGGCGGCACTCCTAGTGGCTGGGGACTTTAATGCAGGGAAACTTAAATCAGTTTTACCTAATTTCTATCAGTATGTTAAATGTGCAACCAGAGGGTAAAAAACGTTACTCCACACACAGAGACGCGTACAAAGCTCTCCCTCGCCCTCCATTTGGCAAATCTGACCATAATTCTATAGTCCTGATTCCTGCTTACAAACAAAAATTAAAGCAGGAAGCACCAGTGACTCAGTCTATAAAAAAAGAGGTCAGATGAAGCAGATGCTAAACTACAAGACTGTTTTGCTAGCACAGACTAGAATACATTCCGGGAATCACTGGCGTCATCAATAAGTGCAACGATGACGTCGTCCCCACAGTGACTGTACGTACATACGCCAACCAGAAGCCATGAATTACAGGCAACATTCGCACTGAGCTAAAGGTTAGAGCTGCCGCTTTCAAAGAGCTGGACTCTAACCCGGAAGCTGATAACAAATCCCACTATGCCCTCCGTCGAACCATAAAACAGGCATAGCATCAATCCAGCACTAAGATCAAATCGTACTACACCGGCTCTGACGCTCGTCGGATGTGTCAGGGCTTGCAAACTATTACAGACTACATAGGGAAGCACAGCCGAGAGCTGCCCAGTGACACGAGCCTACCAGATGAGCTAAATAACTTCTATGCTCGCTTTGAGGCAAGTAACACTGAAACATGCATGAGAGCATCAGCTGTTCCGGATGACTGTGTGATCACGTTCTCCACAGCCGATGTGAGCAAGACCTTTAAACAGGTTAACATTCACAAGGCCGCAGGGCCAGATGGATTACTAAGACGTGTACTCCGAGCATGTGCTGACCAACTGGCAAGTGTCTTCACTGATATTTTCAACCTCTCCCTGTCTGAGTCTGTAATACCAACATGTTTCAAGCAGATCACCATAGTCCCTGTGCCCAAGAACACTAAGGTAACACGCCTAAATGACTCCGACCCGTAGCACTCACGTCAGTAGCCATGAAATGCTTTGAAAGGCTGGTCATGGCTCACATCAACACCATTATCCCAGAAACCCTAGACCCACTCCAATTGCACTCCACATTGCCCCCCAGAGGAAAGCCCTAAAAATTGTCAACGATTCCAGCCACCCTAGTCATAAGCTATTCTACTGGCAAGCAGTACTGGAGTGCCAAGTCTAGGTCCAAGAGACTTCTAAACAGCTTCTACCCCCAAGCCATAAGACTCCTGAGCACCTAATCAAATGGCTACCCAGACTATTTGCATTGCACCCCACCTCTCTTCTACGCTGCTGCTACTCTCTGTTATTATCTATGCATAGTCACTTTAATAACTATACGTACATGTACATATTACCTCAATTCATTGACTCTGTACCGGCACACTCTGTATATAGCACCTCTATTGTTATTTACTGCTGCTCTTGAATTATTTGTTATTCTTATCTCTTACTTTTTATAGGTATTTTCTTAAAACTGCATTGTTGGTTAAGGGCTTGTAAGTAAGCATTTCACTGTTGTAGTTGGTGCATGTGACAAATAACATTTTATTTTATTTGAGTACTTTTTCCACCATTGTTTACTTATCCAGGTGACTGGGGCAACATTAAAGTCAGTCAATGTAAAACGCAACCCCATGAGGCCTGTTGTGTCCATTTCTTACCACAAGGTGTGAGTAATAGACCTTGTATGTACCTACACTGTGTGTGGTGTGTGTGTGTGTGTGTGTGTGTGTGTGTGTGTGTGTGTGTGTGTGTGTGTGTGTGTGTGTGTGTGTGTGTGTGTGTGTGTGTGTGTGTGTGTGTGTGTGTGTGTGTGTGTGTGTGTGTGTGTGTGTGTGTGTGTGTTTGCGTGTGTGCGTGTGTCATGGGGATTTGTCCTGAGCTTTTTCTTGAGTGATTTGTAAAAATGAAAAGGCCATTGTGAACACAGCTTCCTCCACAAGTAAATACATATTAATGGCACTCTGTACAAGTGCATCAGGCCGTTATGTCAGGTGTCCCCCCTCTAATCTTTTTTGCGCTCCACACTGGAGCTTTCTAACCCTGGGTATTAATTCTGAGTGGCAGGGATCAACTGAAATCCGCCCCTCCTGAATCCTCATAGGAGCGTGGGATTAAATCTTGTCGTCTCAAGAGTCCCTCCATCTCTACTCTACAGCTTCAATATCATAAAGAAGTAGAGTATGTCACGATCTATCACAAGGATGACGCTGGAGAGACGAAGCAGGTACGGGGAGTAACATTTAATAAATAACGGACATGGAACGAGACATAAACAGCTTAGCAAACAGAAAAACAATCAATGCAGAAGCAGGGAACAGAGCTGGGGAACTGACACATATAGGGAAGGAAATTAACAGGTGATAAGAG
Source organism: Salvelinus alpinus (assembly GCF_045679555.1). NCBI lineage: Eukaryota > Metazoa > Chordata > Actinopteri > Salmoniformes > Salmonidae > Salvelinus > Salvelinus alpinus. Next base: position 83,736,516 of record NC_092090.1, on the reverse strand, counting down.
AGTCCAGGTGAGTCCAATAACGCTGATGCGCGTGACGAGGAAAGGCAGGTGTACGTGATGGATGGCAGGAGTGAGTGATGCAAGGCATTCTGGCGCCCTCAAGCGCCAGGGGGAGGGGAAGAGCGGGAGCAGACGTGACAGTACCCCCCCACTAGGGGCGCCACCCGGCGTCCCACCTGGGCAAACCGGCCGAGACATGGGCGCTGGGCAAGCCGGTTGAGGCGTGGAAGCCCGACGAACCGGCTGGAGCGTGAGAGCCTGGCGAGCCGGCTGAGGCATGGGAGCCTGACGATCCGGCTGAGTCCAGACGCCTGTCGATCCCGCTGAGGAAACCCGATGATCCGGTGGATTGTGACGTGGGATGGGAAGCCACCGAGCCAACCGAGGCAATGAAACCTCTCGAGCCAGCCAGGGCATGAAAGCTCGACGGGCTGGCTTAGGCACCCCCGGTTCCATCGGCGGCAGAATCCATCCCCGACGTCACCGACAAAACAAAAAACAAACAAACAAAAAACTCCTGGACAGGCTGGGCAGACAAGAACTGACGATCCAGCTGAGGCCCGACGTGGAATGGGCGCCCTCCGAACCAACCGGGGCAAGGAAACCTCTCGAGCCTGCTAGGGCGTGGAAGCCCGACGAGCAGGCTAGGCACCCCCGGTTCCATCGGTGTTGACCCAGAGCCGATGCCACTATACCAACCAGAACGCCAGTACTCCCCGATGCTTTGTGTGATGGCTTCTGCATTCTGTCACGATCTATCACAAGGATGACGCTGGAGAGACGAAGCAGGTACGGGGAGTAACATTTAATAAATAACGGACATGGAACGAGACATAAACAGCTTAGCAAACAGAAAAACAATCAATGCAGAAGCAGGGAACAGAGCTGGGGAACTGACACATATAGGGGAGGAAATGAACAGGTGATAAGAGAGTCCAGGTGAGTCCAATAACGCTGATGCGCGTGACGAGGAAAGGCAGGTGTACGTGATGGATGGCAGGAGTGAGTGATGCAAGGCATTCTGGCGCCCTCAAGCGCCAGGGGGAGGGGAAGAGCGGGAGCAGACGTGACAGAGTACACGCACTTCTACTTCTACACACATGCAAGCTTGCCCACACACGCACATACAAACATATACACACACACTCTCACTCCTGGATTTGTCATTAATGTCTCTGGATTAATGAATGCAAGGATGGCATGGATTCTGATCAAATCTTTCAAAACTGGCTCTCTAAATTCCTTTCTGAATTCTGTCAATGTATTCCTAGACATAGGGAGACAGCTGACATTAAGAGATGTTCAGCCATGCCTCACTCCGAGCTACTCGCATTAGAGAGACAAGTGGTGGAGAAGCTCAGTATTTGACATAAACGTTTGCGGTATGCTCTTTCAATTCTTTGCTTGGGGTTTTCATCACCTTCTGTGAAAGAGAAACATGCATATCCCCACCTATATCTTCACTTCTCGATCATTCTCATTATGTATCTCATGATATTGCCTCCTGACCCAGAATAGCCATGAGGTGACACTGGTAGGAATGTCCTGTCCTGGGTCATGTTCATTAGGGAACACAGCTGCAAAACATTTCAAAACGTTATGCAAGGGAAAACAAAAAAGAGAGTTTGTTATTGGACGAGTTCAGATTGCACCTTACCCTACTTCAGTCCATTATGCCTAACAAACACGACTCCGGTGTATCACGAACACACCTGCCGCATCACGAACACACCTGCCGCCCCATCTGCCCTAGGCTGCTGGCTGCAAGTGGCGAAGCATGTCTTGGTGCGATGGCAGGGTAGTAAATGCTCTCATAAAGGCCATTACCTTAGCTCCATGCCTCAGGGCCCACCTTTCTTACACCAATTCCTATAAGATGGTAATTACACTGTCGCCCTGGCAACGCCCGGGGTCTCAATGACTAATGCAGAAATTATGTCTGGCGAGTGTGGCATTTTGTTTCTATCCAGAGTGTGGTAGGTTTGCAATATTGTGGGGGCACAGGGATGAGAGTGGGAGTGATAGAGAAAGTAGATCCATTTGCTCTGTACTGGGGGTTGTGTCACGGTAACCATTCGTTACACATGACTGGCGGGGTCCATCCAGATCAGTGGTGATCAGCAAGGCCTAAAACTAAACACTAAAAAGCATTAATCTCACTGACTCACCAGGCTGAACCAGATAGAGCCAAGGTGAACCAGACTTGGCCAGCTTGACTCATGGGGTTTGGGTTGAAAAAGCATTCAACTAAGATTCTGTCCAGAATGAGCTATAGTTCTTTCTTCAATTGACACAGTAGTCAGTGTGCGTTATTACAGGAGCCACTCACTCTGCATTACTTTAGTTTTATTTGAGCGCTCTCAAGTCTTAAAGAACCAATCTGTTCCACTGTGAGTTCAGTGCTATACATAATTACTTTTCATTACTGTATCCCTGAAGTACAGCTATATCCGAACATGGTCTGTTGACTCCGGAGATTAAGTCAGCCATAGCAGTAAAGTTTATCATTAGCTCCATTAGGTGACATGGGTTATAGCACTGGCACTGCCAGATGGGCACATCACTGATCCACCTGATCCACCCCCTAGGGGAGAGTAGAGGAGACTTGAGGTACTACCCACCTACCTCCCACTCCTCCACCATACCTCACTGCTGAATGTTGCATTTCCATCACCCGCATGCACGCACGCATGAACGAACACACAAGCACACACACACACACGCGCATACACTTACTGTCACTCAAATTATGCCCCATCCAGACCCACCTCAGACTGTACCCGGCTCCACGAGGGGCTAAAGGGGGTTTAGCCCCCTCAGTTCAAACTTGTCCCTCAGTTTTAGTTTTATGTCCCAATATAAAAATAGCAAAAATCTATAAAACCTGAAATTTTTTGTCACATACACATATTTAGCAGATGTTATTGCGGGTGTAGCGAAATGCTTGTTCCTAGCTCCAACAGTGCAGTAGTATCTAACAATACACAACAATACACACGGGGTGAACAGGCTGTGGCTCAGGTGGCTGAGGTCCTTGATCTTCTTGGCCTTCCTGTGACACTGGCTGCTGTAGGGGGCAGGCAGTGGGCCCCCGGTGATGCGTTGGTCAGACCTCACCCCCCTCTGGAGAGCCCTGTGGTTGTGAACGGTGCAGTTGCCATACCAGGCGGTTATACAGCCCGACAGGATGCTCTTGAGAGACAGGTTGGCGCTAAAAAGATCTGTATCTCCGTTGCGCTGTGTCAGTACAATGGACAGAGCAGCGCTGCTGATTTAAAATGGCGAGGCCAAGTTTACCACTCGGGTCCTGGTGAAGACGTTGTGTTGGAGGCCGAACTGTCGCCTTCCTACTCCTATGCTGTTCCTATAGGGGGCGCTCTGCAGGAGTGTCTGCCCTATGATGAGGTGTGAATTTTTCATCCCAACATTGACTGACACTGAATTGACTAGCTCTCTCCGGATTCTGGAGAGAAGAGGGTGTGCTCTGACCTTTTCCCGGGGCTTGGAGAGAAAATTATTGCGCCGTAAAATGTTCCTGGGTGTGGCACGGAAGAAGTGTCACTGCTGGAGGGTCTGGAGACAACCCCCAGTATCCACTGTGCTTCGTTCGGGGGAGAATGCTCCCTTACCTGCTTCAACTAAGACCCATGCGGGGAAGTTTATGCCCCCACATCACCAAAAGGTTAGTGGACAGTGTTTGGGCAAAGTGTTAATCTGCCTCGGGGCAACTGATATGATGTTCCTTTATTTGCTCTGCCAATCTACATTGGAATGTGCCATTTTGCCTTGCTGTCACATGTACATTTAAGGGGGGTGGTTAGAAATACTGAACTGTAATGATTTCAGTTGAAGTCAAAATGACCACTGCTACTTCCTGACAATGTTTGAGGTTACTGCTTATGTGTGAGGAATGTGCCTCGAGCATAATTTAAAATGTCGTGACCAGAATAAGGGGAGGGGTGTGTGGTAGTGCTGAGTGATTAGTGCTTTATGAGGTTGGTTTGATTATTACAAAATAATCCCAGTTTTCGATTTCGGTTTAGAATATTTTGGTTGAATGATGTAACAACACAGAATAAAACCATGAATAAAAGTCCCATGATGGCCGTGACTGCCCATTACTGCTTATCACTTATTAAACATTTATTCACATTACTTTACTTTAATAAAATATGTCAGTTGTGTGTATTACATTTGTGTTATTTAATGACTTTATTATTTCACTCATCTCTATATGTTTATTCCATGTGTAACTCTGTGTTGTTGTTCGTGTTGCACTGCTTTGATTTATCGTGGCCAGGTCGCAGTTGTAAATGAGAACTTGTTCTCAACTGGCCTACCTGGTTAAATAAAGGTGATATAAAAATTAAAATCACTATTTTGTACTTCTTCAAAGTAAATAAGGCATACTTTTATGACTGATGAATACCAACTATCAGTCACTAAGATCATGCATTTTCAGGTAGTGATACCACGTGGCGCAACACCATCACGATTGCGCATTCTTCTGCCTCCTCTGTAGCAGGCATAAAACAAACACAGACAAGTAGATGCGCAATGGATTATGTAATTGTAGTTCATTCCCATGTTTTATGCGCTAAACTATGTAGAATATTGGCCTGTTGGAAACTACAACTCCCTACTACATCTCACAGTTCAGGCTGGCTCTGATTTATCTCTAGAGAACATGTGCGCATTGAGCTCTCAGAAAAAAAATGGTATTTAAATAATTGGACCGACTTTGATCAATTAGTTGTTTAAAAACCGCAAAATAACAGAAATGTTGGTTAATCGCTCAGCACTATGTGTATGGTGAAGACTCGCTATAGGCACGTCTCTCTCCACTATTGCGCTCTGACTCCCGCCAATTCGTGCACACTATTTGTCTTTGTTAGGAAAGCATGTGTCCAGTTTCTCTGCAGTGTTTAATGTTGTGTGAACGCTCACGCTTTAGCGTGCATAGCACAGGAGGCAGATGAGGGGAGGAGGGCTCATAACAATGGCTGGAATAGAGTGAATGGAATGGTATCAAACACATGGATGTGTGTGATGTGTTCCATACCAATCCATTAACTCGGTTCCAGCCATTACTATGAGACCATACTCCACAATTAAGGTGCCACTGGGCCACCTGCAGCCAAGAATAGGTGTGGCCAAATGTATTTAATTGCCCATTTGGGGATGTTCTAGTCTAGTTAGTTCCCTTTTGGGTAACTCAAGGGGCGACTGTATCTGAGCCTGGTAGACTCCACCTGTTCATTATTGGTTAAGACAGGTGTTGCCTGATGAGAGGCTTTTTCTTTTGAATGCAGATATTTTGAAGTCAGAACTTTGTGTGTGTGTGTATATATATATATATATATATATAAAGTATTACCATCATCTTTGAAACACCAGCACTGTGTAAATAAACTGAGAGAAGAAACAGGCTGCATCACATGCATTTGTGATTGGGAGTCCCATCGGGCGGTGCACAATTGGCCCAGCGTCGTCCGGGGTAGGCCGTCATTGTAAATAAGAATTTGTTCTTAACTGACTTGCCTAGTTAAATAAAGGTTAAATAAAAAAAATAGTGGGAGGAGAGGAATGGGGTTTATTGACATTTCTGTGCCCTTTTCCTCAGCTTTATAGGGAAGTGGAGGCACATACATGTACAATGCCTTCAGAAAGTATTCACACCCCTTGTATTTTTCCACATTTTGTTGTGTTATAGCCTGAATTTAAAATCGTTTAAATTGAGCGTTTTTGGACAATGCACTATATACAATACACCATAATGTCAAAGTGGAATGATGTTTTTCAACCTTTTTACTAATTAGTTAAAAATGAAAAGCTGAAATGTCTTGAGTCAATAAGTATTCAAACCCTTTGTTATGCCAAACCTAAATATGTTCAGGAGTCAAAATGTGCTTGACAAGTGACATACAAAAGTTTCAAGGACTCACTCTGTGTGCAATAATATTGTTTAACATGATTTTTGAATGACCACCTCATCTGTAAAGCACACATACAATTATCTGTAAGGTCCCTCAATCGAGTAGTGAATTTCAAACACAAAGACCAGAGAGGTTTTCTAATGCCTTGCAAGGAAGGGCACCTATTGGTAGATGAGTAAAAATAAAAAAGCAGACATTGAATATCCTTTTGAGCATGGTGAAGTTATTAATTACACTTTGGATGGTGTATCAACACACCCAGTCACTACAAAGATACAGGCGTCCTTCCTAACTAAGTTGCCGGAGAAGAAGGAAACCACTCAAGGATTTCAACATGAGGCCAATGGTGTATCCTGCTTTTGTGTGAAAATGTTCTCGGCCAATCAAACCATATTCCAATCCTCTACAAAGACATTTTGAGATGCAGAGATTCAATGTGGATGAATGCAATGTGGATGAATTGTGCAATAGTTGTGGAAAGCATAATTTATTTGATGCATTTATTCATTTTTTAAATTTGATGCTGACTCCCGGGCTCCTGGGTGGCGCAGTGGTCTAAGGCACTGCATCTCAGTGTTAGAGGCATCACTACAGACCCTGGTTCAATTCCAGGCTGTATTACAACCAGCTGTGATTGGGAGTCCCATAAGGCAGTGCACAATTGGCCCAGCATTGTCAGGGTAAGGGGTAGGTCATCATTGTAAATAAGAATTTGTGCTTGCCTACTTAAATAAAGGTTACAGTGTTTTTCGATCAGTTCAGCATAATGTGAGTCTCTGACATTTTCAAGCCAAATAGATGAAGAAGGAGAATTGTAGCTAGATGTAACCTATAAGTATAGCGTGATTTGTGGTTCCTTGAAAAGCAGACATTAGCATCTTCTAAGCCCTAATGCATAATTCAAAACCAATTATGAGGACATAGCATCTCTAATTCAGTCATGCTGCACTGCGTTTATGTCTTCCCCTGTTCCTCCTGTTTGGGGTGTGTTTGATGCCTTCCTCTGTAGCTTTTACGGGAACCCAGCCCTGTGCTCTAATTGGTGCTGTTTGGCTGAACACGCAGCTAACCTTTGCATAGGAAGGCGGCCATTGATGACACAGCAGGTCACATTTCCCGTTTTGTCTCTCTCTCTGGCTGTTGCCTTTGCGTTGGGTTGTAATGATAGTAAATTGACTCCTTTGCATGACAAAAATGAACATAAAAATTATTTGAAGTGTTGGAACCAGCCCAACTAATTTTCACTGTAAGAAACTTTTGGTTTGTCTTCATAAAGAAATACAAGAAAGAGAGGTTTCTCTCCTCTCCCTCCCTCTGGCTCTCACCTGCCTTAAAGGGGAATTGCACGCGGTTGGAACCAAAAATCTCAAATTTTGACTCATCAGACCAAAAGGACAGATTTCCACCAGTCTGATGTCCATTGCTCGTGTTTCTTGGCCCAAGCAAGTCTCTTTGTCTTATTGGTGTCCTTTAGTAGTGGTTTCTTTAAAGCAATTTGACCATGAAGGCCTGATTCACAGTCTCCTCTGAACAGTTGATGTTGAGATGTGTCTGTTACTTGAACTCTGTGAAGCATTTATTTGGGATGTAATTTCTGAGGCTGATAACTCGAATGAACTTATCCTCTGCAGTAGAGGTAACTCTGGGTCTTCCTTTCCTGTGGCGGTCCTCATGAGAACCAGTTTCATCATAGCGCTTGATGTTTTTTTCGACTGCGCTTGAAGAAACTTTCAAAAGTCTTGAAATGTTCCGGATTGACTGAGTAATGATAGACTGTCGTTTCTCTTTGCTTATTTGAGCTGTTCTTGCCATACTATGGGCTTGGTCTTTTACCAAAAAGGGCTATCTTCTCTATACCAACCCTACCTTGTCACAACACAACTGATTGGCTCAAACACATTAAGAAGGAAAGAAATTCCACAAATTAATAAGGCACACCTGTTAATTGAAATGCATTCTAGGTGACTACCTCATGAAGCTGGTTGAGAGAATACCAAGAGTGTGCAAAGCTGTCATCAAGGCAAAAGGTGGCTACTTTGAAGAATCTCAAATCTCAAATATATTTTGATTTGTTTAACACTGTTTTGGTTACTACATGATTCCATATGTGTTATTTCATCATTTTGATTATTATTTTTTTATTTTTTATTTAACCTTTATTTAACTAGGCAAGTCAGTTAAGAACACATTCTTATTTACAATGACGGCCTACCAAAAGGCAAAAGTCCTCCTGCGGGGACAGGGGCCTGGGATATATATATATTTTTTTAAATACAATATAAATATAGAACAAAACGCACATCACAACAAGAGAGACAACACAACATAAAGAGAGACCTAAGACAGCAACATAGCAAGGCAGAAACACATGACAACACAGTATGGTAGCAACACAACATAGTAGCAGCACAAAACATGGTACAAACATTATTGTGCACAGACAACAGCACAAAGGGCTAGAAGGTAGAGACAACAATACATCACACAAAGCAGCCACAACTGTCAGTAAGAGTGTCCATGATTGAGTCTTTGAATGAAGAGATTGAGATAAAACTGTCCAGTTTGAGTGTTTGTTGCAGCTCGTTCCAGTCGCTAGCTGCAGCACACTGAAAAGAGGAGCGATCCAGGGATGTGTGTGCTTTGGGGACCTTTAACAGAATGTGACTGGCAGAACGGGTGTTGTATGTGGAGGATGAGGGCTGCAGTATATATCGCAGATAGGGGGAGTGAGGCCTGAGAGGGTTTTATAAATAAGCATCAACCAGTGGGTCTTGCGTATACAGAGATGACCAGTTTACAGAGGAATATAGAGTGCAGTGATGTGTCCTTTAAGGAGCATTGGTGGCAAATCTGATGGCAGAATGGTAAAGAACGTGTAGCCGCTCAAGAGCACTCTTACCTGCCGATCTATAAATTATATCTCTGTAATCTAGCATGGGTAGGATGGTCATCTGAATCAGGGATAGTTTGGCAGCTGGGGTGATCGAGGAGCGATTATGATAGAGGAAACCAAGTCTAGATTTAACTTAAGCCTGCAGCTTTGATATGTGCTGAGAGAAGGACAGTCCACCGTCTAGCAATACTCCCAAGTACTTGCACCAAGTACCATGCTTCTACACCTGCATTGCTTGCTGTTTGGGGTTTTAGGCTGGGTTTCTGTACAGCACTTTGAGATATCAGCTGATGTACAAAGGGCTATATAAATACATTTGATTTGATTTGTATGATGTGACTACCTTAAGCTCTAAACCCTCAGAGGCAGTAATAACACCTGTGGGAAAAGGGGCATTCTTCTTACCAAACCACATGACCTTTGTTTTAGAGGTGTTCAGAACAAGGTTAAGGGCAGAGAAAGCATGTTGGACACTGAGAAAGCTTTGTTGTAGAGCATTTAACACAAAATCCGTGGAGGGGCCAGCTGAGTATAAGGCTGTATCATCTGCATATAAATGGATGAGAGAGCTTCCTACTGCCTGCGCTATGTTGTTGCTGTAAATTGAGAAGAGCGTGAGGCCTAGTATTGAGCCTTGGGGTACTCCCTTGGTGACAGGCAGTGGCTGAGACAGCAGATTTTCTGACTTTAAATACTGCACTCTTTGAGAGAGGTAGTTAGCAAACCAGGCCAAAGACCTCTCAGAGACACCAATACTCTTTAGCCGGCCCACAAGAATGGAATGGCCAACCGTATCAAAAGCTTTGCCAAGTCAATAAAAAAAGCAGCACAATATTGCTTAGAATCAAGGGCAATGGTGACATCATTGAGGACCTTTGAGGTTGCAGTGACACATCCATAACCTGAACGGAAACCAGATTGCATACCAGAGAGAATACTATAGACATCAAGAAAGCCAGTCAGTTGATTATTGACACGTTTTTCCAACACTTTTGATAAACAGGGCAAAATAGAAATAGGCCTATAACAGTTAGGATCAGCTTGATCTCCCCCTTTAAATTAAGGACAAACTGTGGCTGCCTGACAAGCAATGGGAACCTCCCCAGAAAGGAGAGACAGGGTAAAAAGGTTGGAGATAGGCTTGGCGATGATAGGGGCAGCAACCTTAAAGATGTCTTCACTATTATTCAACAATGTAGAAAATAGTAAAAATAAAGAAAAACCCTTGAATGAGTAGGTGTGTCCAAACTTTTGACTGGTACTGTATACAATACATAGCGTACCGCATATTATGCATAGCAGAAAAACCTAAAAAATATCTGATTTGTTTTAGGGACTGTGTGTTATATTTGCCAAACCCTAGGCAGAACAATCCTCAGCCTCAACACAAAGCATTGATATTGTAGACTAATGTTCATTGCAGGTTGTATGAACTCTGGGCCGTGTCCTTCTCCATCGTTTCATGGTCAGCCAGGATGTGATGTGGACGAAGAAAGGATTTGCGTGTGCATGTGTTTCTGTGAACACATAGTCACTGTTCTATTACCAATGGCAGTTAGGGATAGGTGATATCTGACACAAACATATACTAGTAAAACTAAATGTACTTAGCTCTGTTCTCCACAATGATGTTGGTGACCAGGCAAGAGGTGATACTGGAGGTGAGGTCTTGCCAGAGCCCCATTGATTCAGCCTAGACCAGCTCCTGGCCTCTCATCAAAAATAATGGTCGGTCACAGAAACACACACACATACACAGAGCACTGATTACATTATTAATGGTGGTTATGATTAGCCTGGTGGAACTAACCTGATCTCTGCATTCACCTTTCTATTTCACTTCAGATATCATAAAATGTGAAGTGAAATAGAATGGTGAACACAGCGATCAGGCTGGTTCCACCAGGCTAGGTTATGCCCTGGTAAAAGGTAAATGACCTTTGAACAATGACAGGTGAAAATGCACATTATTTATTTACTTAGTCCTTTTCGGTTATCAATGAAATAGGCTAATAAATAGTTTAATGCATGGCTGACTACTACTGCCTGCATTTATTCCAGACACAGATTTTTAAAGTTAAGCTAATTCACTTGCCCCGTATATTGTTTCACTTGCAAGAGGAGCCAAACTGCATTTGGAATTTTATTTTCAAATGATCTGTCACTCAGTAAACATGCCTGGGCAAGAATAAATAATAATAGCCAACAAGCATGGGCTTGGATCACTACATAACAGACTTCGACAGCAATGTAATAATTATATGGACAAACAAAGTCAGCCTACTTAACAATGCCAAGTAGACAAACAACCATATGGACTCAGCAACGATGACAGGAAATAACTAGATTGAACAACAATGACTAGCTACTGATTATGATTCATACACAATGTTTGGAGAAGGGGAGACTTGTGCCCTGAGACGAGTGAATGTGAGTGAGTTCCGTGCGTGTGTCTGTCTGGGGAAATGAGAGCAGATGGAGAGCGGCTTGTTCCAGTGGAGGCTCCTCAGAGGAGGAAGGGGAGGACCATCCTCAGTGAATTTCATAAAAATAAAAATAGTGAAACATTAAAAAAGTTATCCTTTTTGTCATCAATGAATTGAAAAAAAAACCACTGTGTTGCAAGGAAGGTCTTCTGTAGCCTCAACAGCACTCTCCATGGTGCAGCCAGAGGACAGCTAGTTTACGTCCTCTTCTGGGTACATTGACTTTGTGGATTGTGGTTCTCACCCCTTCCATAGACTTACACAGTAACTATGATAACTTCTGGAGGATGTCCTCCAACCTATCAGAGCTCTTACTGCATGAACTGACATGCTATCCACCAAATCAAAGGATCAGAGAATGAATCTAGTACTGAAAGCATAAGCTACAGCTAGCTATAACTACAGTGCAAAAAAATGTAGTGAGTAGTTGACTCAAAGAGAGAAAAAGACAATAGCTGAACAGTTTTTTTCAAAAATGAAGGAGAAGCGAGAGAGAGAGAGTTAAATACATTTCTTTGTAAAACATTTTTCACTTTGACTTTCACCTACTGCGAATGCAGCTAGCTAGTTTAGCCTACTCAAACATCCAGCTCAAACAGAGAGGCATGCTATGTTAGCTAGCTGGCTATGGCTATCCAACACTGGAACTCTTCCAAGTGAAGGTAAGCTTTAGGTTTTATGAATTTATTGTCAGCGGGCCACGCCGGTGTAACTGCTAAACTGTTTGTTGCTGACTGTACACTGTACTGCATGATTGTGGTGGCTTTAATATCATGTTAGTTCTCCTAGCTATGTTGACTATTTCCTTAATATGGTGACAATGATGTAGTGTCACACCTGCTCCCGCTCTTCCCCCCTGGCGCTCGAGGGCGCCAGGCTCCCCAGCATTGCGCACTCCTGCCATAATCATTATGCACACCTTCCTTCCCCCCCCCCGTCGCGCGCATCAGCGATTATTGGACTCACCTGGACTCAATCACCTCTGTCATTACCTTCCCTATATCTGTCTGGTTCCCCGCTCTGTTCCCTGCTTCTGCGTTGATTGTCTTATGTCCTTGTATACCCTTGTGCTGACGCTGTTCCTGTCTTGTTTTATGTCTGTTTCTGATTAAATGTTTGACTCCCCATACCTGCTTCTCATCCCGTGTGTTGGTCCTCACATGTAGGCTGTGTGTAGCAGTTTGTGGTTGTAATATGAAGGTTTGGCTAAGAAAGTTTTTTTTTCCTGTACAGCTGATGTGTTGTGCACTGAAGTCCACAAGTTAAGAGAAAATGTGAGAGGAGGAGAGCGCGTAGATGCGAGAAGGAATTATACAACATTCAAAGGGATCATGCTGTTTGTAAGTGAACTGTATTTGCGTGTGATCAGGGGTGTATTCATTCTGCCGATTCTGTTGAAAAACGTTTCTTGAACAGGAGCAAACAGAACGAAACGGGAATAAACACACCTGAATTTGTCCAATCGAAACTTGTTTACAACTGTTGGACTAATGATTACACCCTAGATCAGCTAGATGCAGGCAAGTGTGCAAGGCAGTATGGAATTTGTCAATGTCTGTCACCTTGATTACAAAAATTTCTCTCGACCTGTGCACCTGAATTGTAAACATGAATTCATAGACTAGGTTGTAGCAACCTCATGATGGGTATAGGGAAAATGTGTGAGTCTTGTAGTAGCCTAAACCTATTGATGTTACATTGAACTGGGTGAATGGAATATGAATGACAGTCATCCAATATGCTGTAATAGAAAAAAGACCATGCTCATAAAAAAATAGAAATATTCTCCCTCATCTTAAATGGCACCGTGTCATGCCCTGACCTTAGAGAGACTTTTTATTTTCTCTATTTGGTTAGGTCGGGGTGTGATTTGGGTGGGCATTCTAGTTTTTCTATTTCTTTGTTGGCTGGGTATGGTTCCCAATCAGGCAGCTGTCTATCGTTGTCTCTGATTGGGGATCATACTTAGGCAGCCTTTTTTCTCACCTTAGTTTGTGGGATCTTGTTTTTGCATAGTTGCTGTCTAGCCCTGCAGAACTTTACGTTAGTTTATCTTTTTTTTTGTTTTTTTGTTTTTTTGGTGTTCATCAAAATAAAAGAAGATGTAGGCTTACCATGCTGCGCCTTGGTCTCATTCTCTAAACGAGCGTGACACACCGACTGCTACTGGCTTGTTCTAATCCAATCATTGCAGTAGGCTCAACTGATACCCAGGCCGTTTCTTTACAGACATAAGAAGTAGCAAATAGTTGTTTAGCTCACACAGTGCTTCACACTGACAGTGTCTAGGGTTTACAGAGAATGGTACAACAAACAAAAAACATCCAGTCAGCGGCAGTCCTGTGGGCGAAAACAGCACGTTGATGAGAGAGGTCGAAGCAGAATGTCAAGATTCGTGCAAGCTAACATGCAGGCCACAAACAGGCAAATAATGGCGCAGTAAAAACAGTGGTATGCAGAACGGCATCTCGGAACGCACAACTCGTCGGTCCATGTCATGGATGGGCTATTGCAGCAGACAACCACATTGGGTTCCACTCCTATTAGCTATAATCATCAACACTGGACAATTGAGGAGTGGAAAAACATTGCCTGGTCCGACGGATCCCGGTTCCTAATGCGTCATGATAATGACAGAGTCAGGATTTGGCGTAAGCAGCATGAATTTATGGCCCCATCCTGCCTGGTGTCAACAGTACAGGCTGGTGGCGGTGGTGTAATGGTGTTGGGAATGTTTTCCTGGCACACATTAGGTCCATTGATACCAATTGAACAACATTTGAATGTCACACCATATAGAATCCATGCCCCAAATAATTCAGGGTGTTCTGCAGGCAAAGGGGGCTCAGGAACAACTCCAGGTCCCAGAAAAGACACATACAAATTTTGCCACACCACTTTTGAACCTGTAGTGTCACCTCTGCTAACAGCAGACTACGATTCTTCATGTTGAATCAGGAAAGACAGCCGCTACTCAAGTCGCAACCACCCAGTAGGTGGTCCCTGAACAACACCACAGGGACTACAGGTGATGATTGGCCACTCACTGATGTTTGGTTTGTTTGGACATTTAGGTCAACTAGTGACCTTTTTGTATCTGCCTGTGTTTACATCTGACTCCTGGTTATTCTGATATGAGCCGTGGTGACACACCTGGCTGCCTCTCACAGGTGACCTTTGATGATGTCGCAGTGGTCGTGGTCCCACATGCCCATTTTGATGAAGTCAGTGTGACAGAGCATGCGAGCCAATAGAGGTTGATTCAGTCCAAATATCAATAGGAGCTGTGTTATCACAGATCACTGAGCCTTGCTGTGCCAACCCTGCTGTTTGAGGAATAAGGCCTGCCAACTATCACTATAACCTAGCCCTGATTACTTCCCTGACAGACATTCACTGTGGGAGATGGCTACTGAGGCCTAGCACTGGCAAGGCATGACAAGTCTGACAATCATTCAAATCAGGGACAGAGATGATGGGAATGCAGAGATCTCTGGAGGTAGAGATATGATGGGAATGCAGAGATCTCTGGAGGTAGAGAGATGATGGGAATGCAGAGATCTCTGGAGATAGAAAGATGAGGGGAAGGCAGATATCTCTGGAGGTAGGGAGAGAAGGGGAAGGCAGAGATCTCTGGAGGTAGAGAGATGAGGGGAAGGCAGATATCTCTGGTGGTAGAGCGAGAAGGGGAAGGCAGATATCGCTGGAGGTAGAGCGAGAAGGGGAAGGCAGATATCTCTGGAGGTAGAGCGAGAAGGGGAAGGCAGATATCTCTGGAGGTAGAGAGATGAGGGGAAGGCAGAGATCTCTGGAGGTAGAAAGAGAAGGGGAAGGCAGAGATCTCTGGAGGTAGAAAGAGAAGGAGAAGGCAGAGATGTCTGGAGGTAGAGAGATGAGGAAAAGGCAGAGATTGAAGGTAGAGAGATGAGGGGAAGGCAGATATCTCTGGAGGTGAAGATGAGGGGAAGGCAGAGATATCTGGAGGTAGAGAGATGAGGCGAATGCAGAGATCTCTGGAGGTAGAGAGATGAGGGGAAGGCAGATATCTCTGGAGGCAGAGAGATGAGGGGAAAGCAGAGATCTCTGGAGGTAGAGAGAGAAGGGGAAGGCAGATATCTCTGGAGGTAGAGAGATGAGGAGAAGGCAGAGATCTCTGGAGGTAGAAAGATAAGGGGAAGGCAGATATCTCTGGAGGTAGAAAGAGAAGGGGAAGGCAGATATCTCTGGAGGTAGAAAGAGGAGGGGAAGGCAGAGATCTCTGGAGGTTGAGAGATGAGAGGAAGGCAGATATCTATGGAGGTAGAGGGAGAAGGGGAAGGCAGAAATCTCTGGAGGTAGAGAGAGGAGGGGAAGGCAGATATCTCTGGAGGTAGAAAGAGGAGGGGAAGGCAGAGATCTCTGGAGGTAGAAAGAGAAGGAGAAGGCAGAGATCTCTGGAGGTAGAGAGATGAGGGGAAGGCAGAGATCTCTGGAGGTAGAAAGAGAAGGGGAAGGCAGAGATCTCTGGAGGTAGAAAGAGAAGGAGAAGGCAGAGATCTCTGGAGGTAGAGAGATGAGGAAAAGGCAGAGATTGAAGGTAGAGAGATGAGGGGAAGGCAGATATCTCTGGGGGTGAAGATGAGGGGAAGGCAGAGATCTCTGGAGGTAGAGAGATGAGGCGAATGCATAGATCTCTGGAGGTAGAGAGATGAGGGGAAGGCAGATATCTCTGGAGGCAGAGAGATGAGGGGAAAGCAGAGATCTCTGGAGGTAGAGAGAGAAGGGGAAGGCAGATATCTCTGGAGGTCGAGAGATGAGGAGAAGGCAGAGATTGAAGGTAGAGAGATGAGGGGAAGGCAGATATCTCTGGAGGTGAAGATGAGGGGAAGGCAGAGATCTCTGGAGGTAGAGAGATGAGGCGAATGCAGAGATCTCTGGAGGTAGAGAGATGAGGGGAAGGCAGATATCTCTGGAGGCAGAAAGATGAGGGGAAAGCAGAGATCTCTGGAGGTAGAGAGAGAAGGGGAAGGCAGATATCTCTGGAGGTAGATAGATGAGGAGAAGGCAGAGATCTCTGGAGGTAGAAAGATAAGGGGAAAGGCAGAGATCTCTGGAGGTAGATAGATGAGGAGAAGGCAGAGATCTCTGGAGGTAGAAAGAGAAGGGGAAAGCAGATATCTCTGGAGGTAGAAAGAGAAGGGGAAGGCAGATATCTCTGGAGGTAGAAAGAGAAGGAGAAGGCAGAGATCTCTGGAGGTAGAGAGATGAGGGGAAGGTAGAGATCTCTGGAGGTAGAGAGATGAGGGGAAAGCAGAGATCTCTGGAGGTAGAGAGATGAGAGGAAGGCATACATCTCTGGAGGTAGAGAGAGGAGGGGAAGGCAGATATCTCTGGAGGTAGAGAGATGAGAGGAAGGCAGATATCTATGGAGGTAGAGAGATGAGGAGAAGGCAGAAATCTCTGGAGGCAGAGAGAGGAGGGGAAGGCAGAGATCTCTGGAGGTTGAGAGATGAGAGGAAGGCAGATATCTCTGGAGGTAGAGGGAGAAGGGGAAGGCAGAAATCTCTGGAGGTAGAGAGAGGAGGGGAAGGCAGATATCTCTGGAGGGAGAAAGAGAAGGGGAAGGCAGGGATCTCTGGAGGTAGAAAGAGAAGGAGAAGGCAGAGATCTCTGGAGGTAGAGAGATGAGGGGAAGGCAGAGATCTCTGGAGGTAGAAAGAGAAGGGGAAGGCAGATATCTCTGGAGGTAGAAAGAGAAGGGGACGGCAGATATCTCTGGAGGTAGAAAGAGAAGGGGAAGGCAGATATCTCTGGAGGTAGAAAGAGAAAGGGACGGCATATATCTCTGGAGGTAGAAAGAGAAGGGGAAGGCAGATATCTCTGGAGGTAGAAAGAGAAGGAGAAGGCAGAGATCTCTGGAGATAGAGAGATGAGGGGAAGGCAGAGATCTCTGGAGGTAGAGGGAGAAGGGGAAGGCATAAATCTCTGGAGGTAGAGAGAGGAGGGGAAGGCAGATATCTCTGGAGGTAGAAAGAGAAGGGGAAGGCAGAGATCTCTGGAAGTAGAAAGAGAAGGAGAAGGCAGAGATCTCTGGAGGTAGAGAGATGAGGGGAAGGCAGAGATCTCTGGAGGTAGAAGGAGAAGGGGAAGGCAGAGATCTCTGGAGGTAGAAAGAGAAGGAGAAGGCAGAGATCTCTGGAGGTAGAGAGATGAGGAAAAGGCAGAGATTGAAGGTAGAGAGATGAGGGGAAGGCAGATATCTCTGGAGGTGAAGATGAGGGGAAGGCAGAGATTGAAGGTGGAGAGATGAGGGGAAGGCAGAGATCTCTGGAGGTAGAGAGATGAGGCGAATGCAGAGATCTCTGGAGGTAGAGAGATGAGGGGAAGGCAGATATCTCTGGAGGCAGAGAGATGAGGGGAAAGCAGAGATCTCTGGAGGTAGAGAGAGAAGGGGAAGGCAGATATCTCTGGAGGTGAAGATGAGGGGAAGGCAGAGATCTCTGGAGGTAGAGAGATGAGGCGAATGCAGAGATCTCTGGAGGTAGAGAGATGAGGGGAAGGCAGATATCTCTGGAGGCAGAAAGATGAGGGGAAAGCAGAGATCTCTGGAGGTAGAGAGAGAAGGGGAAGGCAGATATCTCTGGAGGTAGATAGATGAGGAGAAGGCAGATATCTCTGGAGGTAGAAAGAGAAGGGGAAGCAGATATCTCTGGAGGTAGAAAGAGAAGGGGAAGGCAGATATCTCTGGAGGTAGAAAGAGAAGGAGAAGGCAGAGATCTCTGGAGGTAGAGAGATGAGGGGAAGGTAGAGATCTCTGGAGGTAGAGAGATGAGGGGAAAGCAGAGATCTCTGGAGGTAGAGAGATGAGAGGAAGGCATACATCTCTGGAGGTAGAGAGAGGAGGGGAAGGCAGATATCTCTGGAGGTAGAGAGATGAGAGGAAGGCAGATATCTATGGAGGTAGAGAGATGAGGAGAAGGCAGAAATCTCCGGAGGCAGAGAGAGGAGGGGAAGGCAGAGATCTCTGGAGGTTGAGAGATGAGGAGAAGGCAGAGATCTCTGGAGGTAGAAAGATAAGGGGAAGGCAGATATCTCTGGAGGTAGAAAGAGAAGGGGAAGGCAGATATCTCTGGAGGTAGAAAGAGGAGGGGAAGGCAGAGATCTCTGGAGGTGGAGAGATGAGAGGAAGGCAGATATCTATGGAGGTAGAGGGAGAAGGGGAAGGCAGAAATCTCTGGAGGTAGAGAGAGGAGGGGAAGGCAGATATCTCTGGAGGTAGAAAGAGGAGGGGAAGGCAGAGATCTCTGGAGGTAGAAAGAGAAGGAGAAGGCAGAGATCTCTGGAGGTAGAGAGATGAGGGGAAGGCAGAGATCTCTGGAGGTAGAAAGAGAAGGGGAAGGCAGAGATCTCTGGAGGTAGAAAGAGAAGGAGAAGGCAGAGATCTCTGGAGGTAGAGAGATGAGGAAAAGGCAGAGATTGAAGGTAGAGAGATGAGGGGAAGGCAGATATCTCTGGGGGTGAAGATGAGGGGAAGGCAGAGATCTCTGGAGGTAGAGAGATGAGGCGAATGCATAGATCTCTGGAGGTAGAGAGATGAGGGGAAGGCAGATATCTCTGGAGGCAGAGAGATGAGGGGAAAGCAGAGATCTCTGGAGGTAGAGAGAGAAGGGGAAGGCAGATATCTCTGGAGGTCGAGAGATGAGGAGAAGGCAGAGATTGAAGGTAGAGAGATGAGGGGAAGGCAGATATCTCTGGAGGTGAAGATGAGGGGAAGGCAGAGATCTCTGGAGGTAGAGAGATGAGGCGAATGCAGAGATCTCTGGAGGTAGAGAGATGAGGGGAAGGCAGATATCTCTGGAGGCAGAAAGATGAGGGGAAAGCAGAGATCTCTGGAGGTAGAGAGAGAAGGGGAAGGCAGATATCTCTGGAGGTAGAGAGATGAGGAGAAGGCAGAGATCTCTGGAGGTAGAAAGATAAGGGGAAAGGCAGAGATCTCTGGAGGTAGATAGATGAGGAGAAGGCAGAGATCTCAGGAGGTAGAAAGAGAAGGGGAAAGCAGATATCTCTGGAGGTAGAAAGAGAAGGGGAAGGCAGATATCTCTGGAGGTAGAAAGAGAAGGAGAAGGCAGAGATCTCTGGAGGTAGAGAGATGAGGGGAAGGTAGAGATCTCTGGAGGTAGAGAGATGAGGGGAAAGCAGAGATCTCTGGAGGTAGAGAGATGAGAGGAAGGCATACATCTCTGGAGGTAGAGAGAGGAGGGGAAGGCAGATATCTCTGGAGGTAGAGAGATGAGAGGAAGGCAGATATCTATGGAGGTAGAGAGATGAGGAGAAGGCAGAAATCTCTGGAGGCAGAGAGAGGAGGGGAAGGCAGAGATCTCTGGAGGTTGAGAGATGAGAGGAAGGCAGATATCTCTGGAGGTAGAGGGAGAAGGGGAAGGCAGAAATCTCTGGAGGTAGAGAGAGGAGGGGAAGGCAGATATCTCTGGAGGTAGAAAGAGAAGGGGAAGGCAGGGATCTCTGGAGGTAGAAAGAGAAGGAGAAGGCAGAGATCTCTGGAGGTAGAGAGATGAGGGGAAGGCAGAGATCTCTGGAGATAGAAAGAGAAGGGGAAGGCAGATATCTCTGGAGGTAGAAAGAGAAGGGGACGGCAGATATCTCTGGAGGTAGAAAGAGAAGGGGAAGGCAGATATCTCTGGAGGTAGAAAGAGAAAGGGACGGCATATATCTCTGGAGGTAGAAAGAGAAGGGGAAGGCAGATATCTCTGGAGGTAGAAAGAGAAGGAGAAGGCAGAGATCTCTGGAGATAGAGAGATGAGGGGAAGGCAGAGATCTCTGGAGGTAGAGGGAGAAGGGGAAGGCATAAATCTCTGGAGGTAGAGAGAGGAGGGGAAGGCAGATATCTCTGGAGGTAGAAAGAGAAGGGGAAGGCAGAGATCTCTGGAGGTAGAAAGAGAAGGAGAAGGCAGAGATCTCTGGAGGTAGAGAGATGAGGGGAAGGCAGAGATCTCTGGAGGTAGAAGGAGAAGGGGAAGGCAGAGATCTCTGGAGGTAGAAAGAGAAGGAGAAGGCAGAGATCTCTGGAGGTAGAGAGATGAGGAAAAGGCAGAGATTGAAGGTAGAGAGATGAGGGGAAGGCAGATATCTCTGGAGGTGAAGATGAGGGGAAGGCAGAGATTGAAGGTAGAGAGATGAGGGGAAGGCAGAGATCTCTGGAGGTAGAGAGATGAGGCGAATGCAGAGATCTCTGGAGGTAGAGAGATGAGGGGAAGGCAGATATCTCTGGAGGCAGAGAGATGAGGGGAAAGCAGAGATCTCTGGAGGTAGAGAGAGAAGGGGAAGGCAGATATCTCTGGAGGTCGAGAGATGAGGAGAAGGCAGAGATTGAAGGTAGAGAGATGAGGGGAAGGCAGATATCTCTGGAGGCAGAAAGATGAGGGGAAAGCAGAGATCTCTGGAGGTAGAGAGAGAAGGGGAAGGCAGATATCTCTGGAGGTAGATAGATGAGGAGAAGGCAGAGATCTCTGGAGGTAGAAAGAGAAGGGGAAGCAGATATCTCTGGAGGTAGAAAGAGAAGGGGAAGGCAGATATCTCTGGAGGTAGAAAGAGAAGGAGAAGGCAGAGATCTCTGGAGGTAGAGAGATGAGGGGAAGGTAGAGATCTCTGGAGGTAGAGAGATGAGGGGAAAGCAGAGATCTCTGGAGGTAGAGAGATGAGAGGAAGGCATACATCTCTGGAGGTAGAGAGAGGAGGGGAAGGCAGATATCTCTGGAGGTAGAGAGATGAGAGGAAGGCAGATATCTATGGAGGTAGAGAGATGAGGAGAAGGCAGAAATCTCCGGAGGCAGAGAGAGGAGGGGAAGGCAGAGATCTCTGGAGGTTGAGAGATGAGAGGAAGGCAGATATCTCTGGAGGTAGAGGGAGAAGGGGAAGGCAGAAATCTCTGGAGGTAGAGAGAGGAGGGGAAGGCAGATATCTCTGGAGGTAGAAAGAGAAGGGGAAGGCAGGGATCTCTGGAGGTAGAAAGAGAAGGAGAAGGCAGAGATCTCTGGAGGTAGAGAGATGAGGGGAAGGCAGAGATCTCTGGAGGTAGAAAGAGAAGGGGAAGGCAGATATCTCTGGAGGTAGAAAGAGAAGGGGACGGCAGATATCTCTGGAGGTAGAAAGAGAAGGGGAAGGCAGATATCTCTGGAGGTAGAAAGAGAAAGGGACGGCATATATCTCTGGAGGTAGAAAGAGAAGGGGAAGGCAGATATCTCTGGAGGTAGAAAGAGAAGGAGAAGGCAGAGATCTCTGGAGATAGAGAGATGAGGGGAAGGCAGAGATCTCTGGAGGTAGAGGGAGAAGGGGAAGGCATAAATCTCTGGAGGTAGAGAGAGGAGGGGAAGGCAGATATCTCTGGAGGTAGAAAGAGAAGGGGAAGGCAGAGATCTCTGGAGGTAGAGAGATGAGGGGAAAGCAGAGATCTCTGGAGGTAGAGAGATGAGAGGAAGGCATACATCTCTGGAGGTAGAGAGAGGAGGGGAAGGCAGATATCTCTGGAGGTAGAGAGATGAGAGGAAGGCAGATATCTATGGAGGTAGAGAGATGAGGAGAAGGCAGAAATCTCTGGAGGCAGAGAGAGGAGGGGAAGGCAGAGATCTCTGGAGGTTGAGAGATGAGAGGAAGGCAGATATCTCTGGAGGTAGAGGGAGAAGGGGGAGGCAGAAATCTCTGGAGGTAGAGAGAGGAGGGGAAGGCAGATATCTCTGGAGGTAGAAAGAGAAGGGGAAGGCAGGGATCTCTGGAGGTAGAAAGAGAAGGAGAAGGCAGAGATCTCTGGAGGTAGAGAGATGAGGGGAAGGCAGAGATCTCTGGAGGTAGAAAGAGAAGGGGAAGGCAGATATCTCTGGAGGTAGAAAGAGAAGGGGACGGCAGATATCTCTGGAGGTAGAAAGAGAAGGGGAAGGCAGATATCTCTGGAGGTAGAAAGAGAAAGGGACGGCATATATCTCTGGAGGTAGAAAGAGAAGGGGAAGGCAGATATCTCTGGAGGTAGAAAGAGAAGGAGAAGGCAGAGATCTCTGGAGATAGAGAGATGAGGGGAAGGCAGAGATCTCTGGAGGTAGAGGGAGAAGGGGAAGGCATAAATCTCTGGAGGTAGAGAGAGGAGGGGAAGGCAGATATCTCTGGAGGTAGAAAGAGAAGGGGAAGGCAGAGATCTCTGGAGGTAGAAAGAGAAGGAGAAGGCAGAGATCTCTGGAGGTAGAGAGATGAGGGGAAGGCAGAGATCTCTGGAGGTAGAAGGAGAAGGGGAAGGCAGAGATCTCTGGAGGTAGAAAGAGAAGGAGAAGGCAGAGATCTCTGGAGGTAGAGAGATGAGGAAAAGGCAGAGATTGAAGGTAGAGAGATGAGGGGAAGGCAGATATCTCTGGAGGTGAAGATGAGGGGAAGGCAGAGATTGAAGGTAGAGAGATGAGGGGAAGGCAGAGATCTCTGGAGGTAGAGAGATGAGGCGAATGCAGAGATCTCTGGAGGTAGAGAGATGAGGGGAAGGCAGATATCTCTGGAGGCAGAGAGATGAGGGGAAAGCAGAGATCTCTGGAGGTAGAGAGAGAAGGGGAAGGCAGATATCTCTGGAGGTCGAGAGATGAGGAGAAGGCAGAGATTGAAGGTAGAGAGATGAGGGGAAGGCAGATATCTCTGGAGGTGAAGATGAGGGGAAGGCAGAGATCTCTGGAGGTAGAGAGATGAGGCGAATGCAGAGATCTCTGGAGGTAGAGAGATGAGGGGAAGGCAGATATCTCTGGAGGCAGAAAGATGAGGGGAAAGCAGAGATCTCTGGAGGTAGAGAGAGAAGGGGAAGGCAGATATCTCTGGAGGTAGATAGATGAGGAGAAGGCAGAGATCTCTGGAGGTAGAAAGAGAAGGGGAAGCAGATATCTCTGGAGGTAGAAAGAGAAGGGGAAGGCAGATATCTCTGGAGGTAGAAAGAGAAGAAGAAGGCAGAGATCTCTGGAGGTAGAGAGATGAGGGGAAGGTAGAGATCTCTGGAGGTAGAGAGATGAGGGGAAAGCAGAGATCTCTGGAGGTAGAGAGATGAGAGGAAGGCATACATCTCTGGAGGTAGAGAGAGGAGGGGAAGGCAGATATCTCTGGAGGTAGAGAGATGAGAGGAAGGCAGATATCTATGGAGGTAGAGAGATGAGGAGAAGGCAGAAATCTCCGGAGGCAGAGAGAGGAGGGGAAGGCAGAGATCTCTGGAGGTAGAAAGAGAAGGGGAAGGCAGATATCTCTGGAGGTAGAAAGAGAAGGGGACGGCAGATATCTCTGGAGGTAGAAAGAGAAGGGGAAGGCAGATATCTCTGGAGGTAGAAAGAGAAAGGGACGGCATATATCTCTGGAGGTAGAAAGAGAAGGGGAAGGCAGAGATCTCTGGAGGTAGAGGGAGAAGGGGAAGGCATAAATCTCTGGAGGTAGAGAGAGGAGGGGAAGGCAGATATCTCTGGAGGTAGAAAGAGAAGGGGAAGGCAGAGATCTCTGGAGGTAGAAAGAGAAGGAGAAGGCAGAGATCTCTGGAGGTAGAGAGATGAGGGGAAGGCAGAGATCTCTGGAGGTAGAAGGAGAAGGGGAAGGCAGAGATCTCTGGAGGTAGAAAGAGAAGGAGAAGGCAGAGATCTCTGGAGGTAGAGAGATGAGAGGAAGGCAGATATCTCTGGAGGTGAAGATGAGGGGAAGGCAGAGATTGAAGGTAGAGAGATGAGGGGAAGGCAGATATCTCTGGAGGTAGAGAGATGAGGAGAAGGCAGAGATCTCTGGAGGCAGAAAGAGAAGGGGAAGGCAGATATCTCTGGAGGTAGAAAGAGAAGGGGAAGGCAGAGATCTCTGGAGGTAGAGAGATGAGGGGAAGGTAGAGATCTCTGGAGGTAGAGAGATGAGGGGAAAGCAGAGATCTCTGGAGGTAGAGAGATGAGAGGAAGGCATACATCTCTGGAGGTAGAGAGAGGAGGGGAAGGCAGATATCTCTGGAGGTAGAGAGATGAGAGGAAGGCAGATATCTATGGAGGTAGAGAGATGAGGAGAAGGCAGAAATCTCTGGAGGCAGAGAGAGGAGGGGAAGGCAGAGATCTCTGGAGGTTGAGAGATGAGAGGAAGGCAGATATCTCTGGAGGTAGAGGGAGAAGGGGAAGGCAGAAATCTCTGGAGGTAGAGAGAGGAGGGGAAGGCAGATATCTCTGGAGGTAGAAAGAGAAGGGGAAGGCAGGGATCTCTGGAGGTAGAAAGAGAAGGAGAAGGCAGAGATCTCTGGAGGTAGAGAGATGAGGGGAAGGCAGAGATCTCTGGAGGTAGAAAGAGAAGGGGAAGGCAGATATCTCTGGAGGTA
This sequence comes from Salvelinus alpinus, assembly GCF_045679555.1. Taxonomy (NCBI): domain Eukaryota; kingdom Metazoa; phylum Chordata; class Actinopteri; order Salmoniformes; family Salmonidae; genus Salvelinus; species Salvelinus alpinus. Next base: position 83,711,859 of record NC_092090.1, on the reverse strand, counting down.
GAAAGAGAAGGGGACGGCAGATATCTCTGGAGGTAGAAAGAGAAGTGGAAGGCAGATATCTCTGGAGGTAGAAAGAGAAAGGGACGGCATATATCTCTGGAGGTAGAAAGAGAAGGGGAAGGCAGATATCTCTGGAGGTAGAAAGAGAAGGAGAAGGCAGAGATCTCTGGAGATAGAGAGATGAGGGGAAGGCAGAGATCTCTGGAGGTAGAGGGAGAAGGGGAAGGCATAAATCTCTGGAGGTAGAGAGAGGAGGGGAAGGCAGATATCTCTGGAGGTAGAAAGAGAAGGGGAAGGCAGAGATCTCTGGAGGTAGAAAGAGAAGGAGAAGGCAGAGATCTCTGGAGGTAGAGAGATGAGGGGAAGGCAGAGATCTCTGGAGGTAGAAGGAGAAGGGGAAGGCAGAGATCTCTGGAGGTAGAAAGAGAAGGAGAAGGCAGAGATCTCTGGAGGTAGAGAGATGAGGAAAAGGCAGAGATTGAAGGTAGAGAGATGAGGGGAAGGCAGATATCTCTGGAGGTGAAGATGAGGGGAAGGCAGAGATTGAAGGTAGAGAGATGAGGGGAAGGCAGAGATCTCTGGAGGTAGAGAGATGAGGCGAATGCAGAGATCTCTGGAGGTAGAGAGATGAGGGGAAGGCAGATATCTCTGGAGGCAGAGAGATGAGGGGAAAGCAGAGATCTCTGGAGGTAGAGAGAGAAGGGGAAGGCAGATATCTCTGGAGGTCGAGAGATGAGGAGAAGGCAGAGATTGAAGGTAGAGAGATGAGGGGAAGGCAGATATCTCTGGAGGTGAAGATGAGGGGAAGGCAGAGATCTCTGGAGGTAGAGAGATGAGGCGAATGCAGAGATCTCTGGAGGTAGAGAGATGAGGGGAAGGCAGATATCTCTGGAGGCAGAAAGAGAAGGGGAAGGCAGGGATCTCTGGAGGTAGAAAGAGAAGGAGAAGGCAGAGATCTCTGGAGGTAGAGAGATGAGGGGAAGGCAGAGATCTCTGGAGGTAGAAAGAGAAGGGGAAGGCAGATATCTCTGGAGGTAGAAAGAGAAGGGGACGGCAGATATCTCTGGAGGTAGAAAGAGAAGGGGAAGGCAGATATCTCTGGAGGTAGAAAGAGAAAGGGACGGCATATATCTCTGGAGGTAGAAAGAGAAGGGGAAGGCAGATATCTCTGGAGGTAGAAAGAGAAGGAGAAGGCAGAGATCTCTGGAGATAGAGAGATGAGGGGAAGGCAGAGATCTCTGGAGGTAGAGGGAGAAGGGGAAGGCATAAATCTCTGGAGGTAGAGAGAGGAGGGGAAGGCAGATATCTCTGGAGGTAGAAAGAGAAGGGGAAGGCAGAGATCTCTGGAGGTAGAAAGAGAAGGAGAAGGCAGAGATCTCTGGAGGTAGAGAGATGAGGGGAAGGCAGAGATCTCTGGAGGTAGAAGGAGAAGGGGAAGGCAGAGATCTCTGGAGGTAGAAAGAGAAGGAGAAGGCAGAGATCTCTGGAGGTAGAGAGATGAGGAAAAGGCAGAGATTGAAGGTAGAGAGATGAGGGGAAGGCAGATATCTCTGGAGGTGAAGATGAGGGGAAGGCAGAGATTGAAGGTAGAGAGATGAGGGGAAGGCAGAGATCTCTGGAGGTAGAGAGATGAGGCGAATGCAGAGATCTCTGGAGGTAGAGAGATGAGGGGAAGGCAGATATCTCTGGAGGCAGAGAGATGAGGGGAAAGCAGAGATCTCTGGAGGTAGAGAGAGAAGGGGAAGGCAGATATCTCTGGAGGTCGAGAGATGAGGAGAAGGCAGAGATTGAAGGTAGAGAGATGAGGGGAAGGCAGATATCTCTGGAGGTGAAGATGAGGGGAAGGCAGAGATCTCTGGAGGTAGAGAGATGAGGCGAATGCAGAGATCTCTGGAGGTAGAGAGATGAGGGGAAGGCAGATATCTCTGAAGGCAGAAAGATGAGGGGAAAGCAGAGATCTCTGGAGGTAGAGAGAGAAGGGGAAGCCAGATATCTCTGGAGGTAGATAGATGAGGAGAAGGCAGAGATCTCTGGAGGTAGAAAGAGAAGGGGAAGCAGATATCTCTGGAGGTAGAAAGAGAAGGGGAAGGCAGATATCTCTGGAGGTAGAGAGATGAGGGGAAGGTAGAGATCTCTGGAGGTAGAGAGATGAGGGGAAAGCAGAGATCTCTGGAGGTAGAGAGATGAGAGGAAGGCATACATCTCTGGAGGTAGAGAGAGGAGGGGAAGGCAGATATCTCTGGGGGTAGAGAAATGAGAGGAAGGCAGATATCTATGGAGGTAGAGAGATGAGGAGAAGGCAGAAATCTCCGGAGGCAGAGAGAGGAGGGGAAGGCAGAGATCTCTGGAGGTAGAAAGAGAAGGGGAAGGCAGATATCTCTGGAGGTAGAAAGAGAAGGGGACGGCAGATATCTCTGGAGGTAGAAAGAGAAGGGGAAGGCAGATATCTCTGGAGGTAGAAAGAGAAAGGGACGGCATATATCTCTGGAGGTAGAAAGAGAAGGGGAAGGCAGAGATCTCTGGAGGTAGAGGGAGAAGGGGAAGGCATAAATCTCTGGAGGTAGAGAGAGGAGGGGAAGGCAGATATCTCTGGAGGTAGAAAGAGAAGGGGAAGGCAGAGATCTCTGGAGGTAGAAAGAGAAGGAGAAGGCAGAGATCTCTGGAGGTAGAGAGATGAGGGGAAGGCAGAGATCTCTGGAGGTAGAAGGAGAAGGGGAAGGCAGAGATCTCTGGAGGTAGAAAGAGAAGGAGAAGGCAGAGATCTCTGGAGGTAGAGAGATGAGGAAAAGGCAGAGATTGAAGGTAGAGAGATGAGGGGAAGGCAGATATCTCTGGAGGTGAAGATGAGGGGAAGGCAGAGATTGAAGGTAGAGAGATGAGGGGAAGGCAGATATCTCTGGAGGTAGAGAGATGAGGAGAAGGCAGAGATCTCTGGAGATAGAGAGATGAGGGGAAGGCAGAGATCTCTGGAGGTAGAGGGAGAAGGGGAAGGCATAAATCTCTGGAGGTAGAGAGATGAGAGGAAGGCAGATATCTATGGAGGTAGAGAGATGAGGAGAAGGCAGAAATCTCCGGAGGCAGAGAGAGGAGGGGAAGGCAGAGATCTCTGGAGGTTGAGAGATGAGAGGAAGGCAGATATCTCTGGAGGTAGAGGGAGAAGGGGAAGGCAGAAATCTCTGGAGGTAGAGAGAGGAGGGGAAGGCAGATATCTCTGGAGGTAGAAAGAGAAGGGGAAGGCAGGGATCTCTGGAGGTAGAAAGAGAAGGAGAAGGCAGAGATCTCTGGAGGTAGAGAGATGAGGGGAAGGCAGAGATCTCTGGAGGTAGAAAGAGAAGGGGAAGGCAGATATCTCTGGAGGTAGAAAGAGAAGGGGACGGCAGATATCTCTGGAGGTAGAAAGAGAAGGGGAAGGCAGATATCTCTGGAGGTAGAAAGAGAAAGGGACGGCATATATCTCTGGAGGTAGAAAGAGAAGGGGAAGGCAGATATCTCTGGAGGTAGAAAGAGAAGGAGAAGGCAGAGATCTCTGGAGATAGAGAGATGAGGGGAAGGCAGAGATCTCTGGAGGTAGAGGGAGAAGGGGAAGGCATAAATCTCTGGAGGTAGAGAGAGGAGGGGAAGGCAGATATCTCTGGAGGTAGAAAGAGAAGGGCAAGGCAGAGATCTCTGGAGGTAGAGAGATGAGGGGAAGGTAGAGATCTCTGGAGGTAGAGAGATGAGGGGAAAGCAGAGATCTCTGGAGGTAGAGAGATGAGAGGAAGGCATACATCTCTGGAGGTAGAGAGAGGAGGGGAAGGCAGATATCTCTGGAGGTAGAGAGATGAGAGGAAGGCAGATATCTATGGAGGTTGAGAGATGAGAGGAAGGCAGATATCTCTGGAGGTAGAGGGAGAAGGGGAAGGCAGAAATCTCTGGAGGTAGAGAGAGGAGGGGAAGGCAGATATCTCTGGAGGTAGAAAGAGAAGGGGAAGGCAGGGATCTCTGGAGGTAGAAAGAGAAGGAGAAGGCAGAGATCTCTGGAGGTAGAGAGATGAGGGGAAGGCAGAGATCTCTGGAGGTAGAAAGAGAAGGGGAAGGCAGATATCTCTGGAGGTAGAAAGAGAAGGGGACGGCAGATATCTCTGGAGGTAGAAAGAGAAGGGGAAGGCAGATATCTCTGGAGGTAGAAAGAGAAAGGGACGGCATATATCTCTGGAGGTAGAAAGAGAAGGGGAAGGCAGATATCTCTGGAGGTAGAAAGAGAAGGAGAAGGCAGAGATCTCTGGAGATAGAGAGATGAGGGGAAGGCAGAGATCTCTGGAGGTAGAGGGAGAAGGGGAAGGCATAAATCTCTGGAGGTAGAGAGAGGAGGGGAAGGCAGATATCTCTGGAGGTAGAAAGAGAAGGGGAAGGCAGAGATCTCTGGAGGTAGAGAGATGAGGGGAAGGTAGAGATCTCTGGAGGTAGAGAGATGAGGGGAAAGCAGAGATCTCTGGAGGTAGAGAGATGAGAGGAAGGCATACATCTCTGGAGGTAGAGAGAGGAGGGGAAGGCAGATATCTCTGGAGGTAGAGAGATGAGAGGAAGGCAGATATCTATGGAGGTAGAGAGATGAGGAGAAGGCAGAAATCTCTGGAGGCAGAGAGAGGAGGGGAAGGCAGAGATCTCTGGAGGTTGAGAGATGAGAGGAAGGCAGATATCTCTGGAGGTAGAGGGAGAAGGGGAAGGCAGAAATCTCTGGAGGTAGAGAGAGGAGGGGAAGGCAGATATCTCTGGAGGTAGAAAGAGAAGGGGAAGGCAGGGATCTCTGGAGGTAGAAAGAGAAGGAGAAGGCAGAGATCTCTGGAGGTAGAGAGATGAGGGGAAGGCAGAGATCTCTGGAGGTAGAAAGAGAAGGGGAAGGCAGATATCTCTGGAGGTAGAAAGAGAAGGGGACGGCAGATATCTCTGGAGGTAGAAAGAGAAGGGGAAGGCAGATATCTCTGGAGGTAGAAAGAGAAAGGGACGGCATATATCTCTGGAGGTAGAAAGAGAAGGGGAAGGCAGATATCTCTGGAGGTAGAAAGAGAAGGAGAAGGCAGAGATCTCTGGAGATAGAGAGATGAGGGGAAGGCAGAGATCTCTGGAGGTAGAGGGAGAAGGGGAAGGCATAAATCTCTGGAGGTAGAGAGAGGAGGGGAAGGCAGATATCTCTGGAGGTAGAAAGAGAAGGGGAAGGCAGAGATCTCTGGAGGTAGAAAGAGAAGGAGAAGGCAGAGATCTCTGGAGGTAGAGAGATGAGGGGAAGGCAGAGATCTCTGGAGGTAGAAGGAGAAGGGGAAGGCAGAGATCTCTGGAGGTAGAAAGAGAAGGAGAAGGCAGAGATCTCTGGAGGTAGAGAGATGAGGAAAAGGCAGAGATTGAAGGTAGAGAGATGAGGGGAAGGCAGATATCTCTGGAGGTGAAGATGAGGGGAAGGCAGAGATCTCTGGAGGTAGAGAGATGAGGCGAATGCAGAGATCTCTGGAGGTAGAGAGATGAGGGGAATGTCAGATATCTCTGGAGGCAGAGAGATGAGGGGAAAGCAGAGATCTCTGGAGGTAGAGAGAGAAGGGGAAGGCAGATATCTCTGGAGGTCGAGAGATGAGGAGAAGGCAGAGATTGAAGGTAGAGAGATGAGGGCAAGGCAGATATCTCTGGAGGTGAAGATGAGGGGAAGGCAGAGATCTCTGGAGGTAGAGAGATGAGGCGAATGCAGAGATCTCTGGAGGTAGAGAGATGAGGGGAAGGCAGATATCTCTGGAGGCAGAAAGATGAGGGGAAAGCAGAGATCTCTGGAGGTAGAGAGAGAAGGGGAAGGCAGATATCTCTGGAGGTAGATAGATGAGGAAAAGGCAGAGATCTCTGGAGGTAGAAAGAGAAGGGGAAGCAGATATCTCTGGAGGTAGAAAGAGAAGGGGAAGGCAGATATCTCTGGAGGTAGAAAGAGAAGGAGAAGGCAGAGATCTCTGGAGGTAGAGAGATGAGGGGAAGGTAGAGATCTCTGGAGGTAGAGAGATGAGGGGAAAGCAGAGATCTCTGGAGGTAGAGAGATGAGAGGAAGGCATACATCTCTGGAGGTAGAGAGAGGAGGGGAAGGCAGAAATCTCTGGAGGTAGAGAGATGAGAGGAAGGCAGATATCTATGGAGGTAGAGAGATGAGGAGAAGGCAGAAATCTCCGGAGGCAGAGAGAGGAGGGGAAGGCAGAGATCTCTGGAGGTAGAGAGATGAGAGGAAGGCAGATATCTCTGGAGGTAGAGGGAGAAGGGGAAGGCAGAAATCTCTGGAGGTTGAGAGAGGAGGGGAAGGCAGATATCTCTGGAGGTAGAAAGAGAAGGGGAAGGCAGGGATCTCTGGAGGTAGAAAGAGAAGGAGAAGGCAGAGATCTCTGGAGGTAGAGAGATGAGGGGAAGGCAGAGATCTCTGGAGGTAGAAAGAGAAGGGGAAGGCAGATATCTCTGGAGGTAGAAAGAGAAGGGGACGGCAGATATCTCTGGAGGTAGAAAGAGAAGGGGAACGCAGATATCTCTGGAGGTAGAAAGAGAAAGGGACGGCATATATCTCTGGAGGTAGAAAGAGAAGGGGAAGGCAGAGATCTCTGGAGGTAGAGGGAGAAGGGGAAGGCATAAATCTCTGGAGGTAGAGAGAGGAGGGGAAGGCAGATATCTCTGGAGGTAGAAAGAGAAGGGGAAGGCAGAGATCTCTGGAGGTAGAAAGAGAAGGAGAAGGCAGAGATCTCTGGAGGTAGAGAGATGAGGGGAAGGCAGAGATCTCTGGAGGTAGAAGGAGAAGGGGAAGGCAGAGATCTCTGGAGGTAGAAAGAGAAGGAGAAGGCAGAGATCTCTGGAGGTAGAGAGATGAGGAAAAGGCAGAGATTGAAGGTAGAGAGATGAGGGGAAGGCAGATATCTCTGGAGGTGAAGATGAGGGGAAGGCAGAGATTGAAGGTAGAGAGATGAGGGGAAGGCAGATATCTCTGGAGGTAGAGAGATGAGGAGAAGGCAGAGATCTCTGGAGATAGAGAGATGAGGGGAAGGCAGAGATCTCTGGAGGTAGAGGGAGAAGGGGAAGGCATAAATCTCTGGAGGTAGAGAGAGGAGGGGAAGGCAGATATCTCTGGAGGTAGAAAGAGAAGGGGAAGGCAGAGATCTCTGGAGGTAGAAAGAGAAGGAGAAGGCAGAGATCTCTGGAGGTAGAGAGATGAGGGGAATGCAGAGATCTCTGGAGGTAGAAGGAGAAGGGGAAGGCAGAGATCTCTGGAGGTAGAAAGAGAAGGAGAAGGCAGAGATCTCTGGAGGTAGAGAGATGAGGAAAAGGCAGAGATTGAAGGTAGAGAGATGAGGGGAAGGCAGATATCTCTGGAGGTGAAGATGAGGGGAAGGCAGAGATTGAAGGTAGAGAGATGAGGGGAAGGCAGATATCTCTGGAGGTAGAGAGATGAGGCGAATGCAGAGATCTCTGGAGGTAGAGAGATGAGGGGAAGGCAGATATCTCTGGAGGCAGAGAGATGAGGGGAAAGCAGAGATCTCTGGAGGTAGAGAGAGAAGGGGAAGGCAGATATCTCTGGAGGTCGAGAGATGAGGAGAAGGCAGAGATTGAAGGTAGAGAGATGAGGGGAAGGCAGATATCTCTGGAGGTGAAGATGAGGGGAAGGCAGATATCTCTGGAGGTAGAGAGATGAGGCGAATGCAGAGATCTCTGGAGGTAGAGAGATGAGGGGAAGGCAGATATCTCTGGAGGCAGAAAGATGAGGGGAAAGCAGAGATCTCTGGAGGTAGAGAGAGAAGGGGAAGGCAGATATCTCTGGAGGTAGAGAGATGAGGTGAAGGCAGAGATCTCTGGAGGTAGAAAGATAAGGGGAAGGCAGAGATCTCTGGAGGTAGAGAGATGAGGAGAAGGCAGAGATCTCTGGAGGTAGAAAGAGAAGGGGAAAGCAGATATATCTGGAGGTAGAAAGAGAAGGGGAAGGCAGATATCTCTGGAGGTAGAAAGAGAAGGAGAAGGCAGAGATCTCTGGAGGTAGAGAGATGAGGGGAAGGTAGAGATCTCTGGAGGTAGAGAGATGAGGGGAAAGCAGAGATCTCTGGAGGTAGAGAGATGAGAGGAAGGCATACATCTCTGGAGGTAGAGAGAGGAGGGGAAGGCAGATATCTCTGGAGGTAGAGAGATGAGAGGAAGGCAGATATCTCTGGAGGTAGAGAGATGAGGAGAAGGCAGAAATCTCTGGAGGCAGAGAGAGGAGGGGAAGGCAGATATCTCTGGAGGTAGAAATAGAAGGGGAAGGCAGGGATCTCTGGAGGTAGAAAGAGAAGGAGAAGGCAGAGATCTCTGGAGGTAGAGAGATGAGGGGAAGGCAGAGATCTCTGGAGTTAGAAAGAGAAGGGGAAGGCAGATATCTCTGGAGGTAGAAAGAGAGGGGGACGGCAGATATCTCTGGAGGTAGAAAGAGAAGGGGAAGGCAGATATCTCTGGAGGTAGAAAGAGAAAGGGACGGCATATATCTCTGGAGGTAGAAAGAGAAGGGGAAGGCAGATATCTCTGGAGGTAGAAAGAGAAGGAGAAGGCAGAGATCTCTGGAGGTAGAGAGATGAGGGGAAGGCAGAGATCTCTGGAGGTAGAAAGAGAAGGGGAAGGCAGATATCTCTTTAGGTAGAAAGAGAAGGGGAAGGCAGAGATCTCTGGAGGTTGAGAGATGAGAGGAAGGCAGATATCTCTGGAGGTAGAGGGAGAAGGGGAAGGCAGAAATCTCTGGAGGTAGAGAGAGGAGGGGAAGGCAGATATCTCTGGAGGTAGAAAGAGAAGGGGAAGGCAGGGATCTCTGGAGGTAGAAAGAGAAGGGGAAGGCAGATATCTCTGGAGGTAGAAAGAGAAGGGGACGGCAGATATCTCTGGAGGTAGAAAGAGGAGGGGAAGGCAGATATCTCTGGAGGTAGAAAGAGAAAGGGACGGCATATATCTCTGGAGGTAGAAAGAGAAGGGGAAGGCAGATATCTCTGGAGGTAGAAAGAGAAGGAGAAGGCAGAGATCTCTGGAGGTAGAGAGATGAGGGGAAGGCAGAGATCTCTGGAGGTAGAAAGAGAATGGGAAGGCAGATATCTCTTTAGGTAGAAAGAGAAGGGGAAGGCAGAGATCTCTGGAGGTTGAGAGATGAGGGGATAAAAAGACAGGGAGGGGTTGATATGTCATGATGACCGTCAAATACCATTTTCCTCACATGTTTGATGTGGATGCTGTAACAGGCTTAAGTGTAAAGTGTTCATTGTTACTGAAGTTTAGAGGGGGGAAATGGTAGTGGGCTGTTGCCATGGAGACCAGGTTCTCATTTGACTCACCACTGGCAATGACCGTTATCTGTATGTTTTTGTGCATTCATGTTTGTGTTTGTCAGGTTGTGTGGGTGTATATGAGTTTATTTGTGTTGATATCATTGTCAATTATCATGTTATTATGGTCGAATTACCTGCTGGGGGGCCCCCATTGATTTTGTTAGTCAATCTCACTCAGATAGCGTTTCTCTCTGCCCCATTGCAAAATGAGAATAATTGCATGAAATTAGTTATGAAATTGTTAAATTTTCTCTCTGCCCCATGGAAAACGTGTAGAATTACAGCAAACTTAATTTAAAAAAAACATTTTCTATACACTCCATGGCGAAATGTGTAGAATTGCAGGAAAGCTACTGTCAAGAGGCTGACGCAGTCCAGCGAGTAACTGTGACCCCTCATGATTATTTTTTTGTGGCCCCCACACCCATTAAAGTTTCCCATCCCTGGTTTAGTTTGGTGGTTGGTGGGTATGCATGCTGGTGAAGATTTTATTAAGGGCAGTGAAATCCAACTCTTTTTTCTGCTTTACTTATGCAGCAGTGGAAACAGATGAAAGAGATAAGTGGGAGGGTGTGGATGCAGGGATTGAACCGCAGTCTCCGGGGTCGTAATGTGCTTGTAGTCAGTAGTGTTGACACTCGACCACAGGTTCTGCACATTGTTGGTGTTTTTTTGGTGCAAGCCTGGCTGTTGCAGGCCCATGCCACTTTTGAAGGCTGTGTGGTAGAAGGGTGTGCAACAGGAGCTTTGTCCTGGGGGCTAATCGCTCCCTCTCTCCAGATGGAGAAAACCAAGCCCAGCAGAGGTCTTCCTGCCTCAGGGTGAGAGGTGCACGGTACTGGGATCTGAAGGAAGGGGGGCAATGAGGGCTGAAAGAGCAGGTTAGCGTTTTTCGTCATGAATCTTGTTCTGGAGTCAGCTCTGCAGACTGGTCACTAGCTGGCACAGCCACAGTCATAAAATCAGATTTTAAACTGAACCCTAACCTTAACCCTAACCTTAACGACACTGCTAACCCTAATGCTTAACCTTAACCTTAACCCTAACCTTAACAACACTGCTAACCCTAATGCTTAACCTTAACCTTAAGCCTAACCTTAACCACACTGCTAACCCTAATGCCTAACCTTAACCCCACTGCTAACCCTAATGTCTAACCCTATCCTTAACCCTTAACTCCACTGCTAACCCTAATGCCTAACCTTAACCCCACTGCTAACCCTAATGTCTAACCCTATCCTTAACCCTTAACCACACTGCTAACCCTAATGCCTAACCTTAATCCCACTGCTAACCCTAATGTCTAACCCTATCCTTAACCCTTCACCCCACTGCTAACCCTAATGCCTAACCTTAACCCCACTGCTAACCCTAATGTCTAACCCTATCCTTAACCCTTAACTCCACTGCTAACCCTAATGCCTAACCTTAACTCCACTGCTAACCCTAATGACTAACCTTAACTCCACTGCTAACCCTAATGCCTAACCTTAACTCCACTGCTAACCCTAATGCCTAACTCTCCTTAAAGGTGCTACACTTAGAATTTCTCAGAATGTCTCCCGTATGTGGAAGCTCGGTGAATTGCAACAGCACTAGGTTATATTCAAAACAATTCTCCCCCCTCCCCCACATCCCATTTCCCGCAAAATGGAGGACACTCACACTTGAGCCTTTTACTTTCGGGTTTAGTCCACCAGCTTCAAACAGCTGTAAAAAAAATATATATATTTGTTGTTATTGAATAGGTATTTCACAGCGATTTAGATGGAGTAATGTTTCCCTACACTATTAAGTCCTTTCTCACATAAACTGAAATTGAGAAAACAGTTTAGAATTTTTGCAACCAGGAAATGACAGAGCAATTTCTATAGTGGCCACTTGACCCAATTTCCACTAGATAACACAGCCACAAAGTAAATAATATACAGTATAAAGCCAATTTCGATTTTGCAGCTGGTCCATATAGCGGAAATCACTCCGTTCTACCTCTAAGACAAGACTCATCACAATAAACGTCAAACTGTGCTGAAAGAGAGGTGTGAGGCAGGGCTATTTTCACGCAGCACCTCCGGGGATAGAGCAGCTCAGAGAGGAGTGCAGAGACAGGCTGGCCCAGATCTGTCGATGTGCTCAGAGTACACATACACATGCATGGAGGCGTGCACACAGAACACGCACACTCACAAAAATAAGCAAATACACAATGTACACAGATATATACACTTTCAATTATAGAGTGCATTTGGAAAGTATAGACGCCTTCACTTTTTCCAAATTTTGTTACGTTACAGCCTTATTTTAAAATTGATTAAATAGTTTTTTCCCTCGTCAATCTACACACAATACCCCATGATGACAAAGCAAAAACAGGTTTTTAGACATTATCGAAAATGTATAAGAAATTGAAATCTGAAATGTGATATTTACATCAGTATTCAGACCTTTTACTCAGTACTTTGTTGAAGCACCTTTGGCAGCGATTACAGCCTTGAGCCTTCTTGGGTATGATGCTGCAAACTTGGCACACCTGTATTTGGGGAGTTTCTATCAAATCAAATCAAGTTTATTTTATATAGCCCTTCGTACATCAGCTAATATCTCGAAGTGCTGTACAGAAACCCAGCCTAAAACCCCAAACAGCAAGCAATGCAGGTGTAGAAGCACGGCGGCTAGGAAAAACTCCCTAGAAAGGCCAAAACCTAGGAAGAAACCTAGAGAGGAACCAGGCTATGAGGGGTGGCCAGTCCTCTTCTGGCTGTGCCGGGTGGAGATTATAACAGAACATGGCCAAGATGTTCAAATGTTCATAAATGACCAGCATGGTCAAATAATAATCAGGAGTAAATGTCAGTTGGCTTTTCATAGCCGATCATTAAGAGTATCTCTACCGCTCCTGCGGTCTCTAGAGAGTTGAAAACAGCAGGTCTGGGACAGGTAGCGCGTCCGGTGGACAGGTCAGGGTTCCATAGCCGCAGGCAGAACAGTTGAAACTGGAACAGCAGCAAGGCCAGGTGGACTGGGGACAGCAAGGAGTCATCATGCCCGGTAGTCCTGACGCATGGTCCTAGGGCTCAGGTCCTCCGAGAGAGAGAAAGAAAGAGAGAAGGAGAGAATTAGAGAGAGCATACTTAAATTCACACAGGACACCGGATAAGACAGGAGAAGTACTCCAGATATAACCAACTGACCCTAGCCCCCCGACACATAAACTACTGCAGCATAAATACTGGAGGCTGAGACAGGAGGGGTCAGGAGACACTGTGGCCCCATCCGATGATAACCCCGGACAGGGCCAAACAGGAAGGATATAACCCCACCCACTTTGCCAAAGCACAGCCCCCACACCACTAGAGGGATATCTTCAACCACCAACTTACCATCCTGAGACAAGGCCGAGTATAGCCCACAAAGATCTCCACCACAGCACAAACCAAGGGGGGGCGCCAACCCATGCAGGAAGATCACGTCAGTAACTCAACCCACTCAAATGACGCACCCTTCCTAGGGACGGCATGAACGAGCACCAGTAAGCCAGTGACTCAGTCCCTGTAATAGGGTTAGAGGCAGAGAATCCCAGTGGAGAGAGGGGAACTGGCCAGGCAGAGACAGCAAGGGCGGTTCGTTGCTCCAGAGCCTTTCCGTTCACCTTCACTCTCCTGGGCCAGACTACACTCAATCATATGACCTACTGAAGAGATAAGTCTTCAGTAAAGACTTAAAGGTTGAGACCGAGTCTGCGTCTCTCACATGGGTAGGCAGACTATTCCATAAAAATTGAGATCTATAGGAGAAAGCCCTGCCTCCAGCTGTTTGCTTAGAAATTCTAGGGACAATTAGGAGGCCTGCGTCTTGTGACCGTAGCGTACGTGTAGGTATGTACGGCAGGACCAACTCGGAAAGATAGGTAGGAGCAAGCCCATGTAACGCTTTATAGGTTAACAGTAAAACTTTGAAATCAGCCCTTGCCTTAACAGGAAGCCAGTGTAGGGAAGCTAGCACTGGAGTAATATGATCAAATTTCTTGGTTCTAGTCAGGATCTATCATTCTTCTATGAAAAACCTCTCAAGCTCTGTCAGGTTGGATAGGGAGCGTCGCTGCACAGCTATTTTCAGGTCTCTCCAGAGATGTTCTATTGGGTCCAAGTCCGGGCTCTGGCTGGGCCACTCAAGGACATTCAGAGACTTGTCCCGAAGCCACTCCTGCATCATCTTGGCTGTGTGCTTAGGGTCATTGTCCTGTTGGAAGGTGAACCTTTGCCCCAGTCTGAGGTCCTGAGCACTCTGGAGCAGGTTTTCATCAAGGATCTCTCGGTACTTTGCTCCGTTCATCTTTCCCTGGATCCTGACTAGTCTCCCAGTCCCTGCCACAGACAAACATCCCCACAGCATTATGCTGCCACCACCATGCTTCACCGTAGGGATGGTATTGGCCAGGTGATGAGCAGTGCCTGGTTACCTCCAGATGTGACACTTGGCATTCAGGCCAAAGAGTTCAATCTTGGTTTCATCAGACCAGAGAATCTTGTTTCTCATGGTCTGAGAGTCATTTAGGTGCCATATCAAGTTGTAGAAACATCTCAAGGATGATCAATGGAAACAGGATGCACCTGAGCTCAATTTCGTGTCTCATAGCAAAGGGTCTGAATACTTATGCATTTTTATTTTTAATACATTTGCAAAATATTCTACAAACCTGTTTTTGCTTTGTTATTCTGGGTGTGTGTAGATTGATGAAAAAATATGTATTTTTAATCCATTTCAGAATAAGGCTGCAATGTAACAAAATGTGGAAAAAGTGAAAGGGTCTGAATACTTTCCGAATGCACGATACCTTTTAAAACACACACACACACACGCATGCACGCACGCACGCACGCACACGCACACACACACAGGAATGCCATGCTGCATAGATCTGCTGTGTTAACATTTGCCCCTCACACACATCTCTAATGGGTTTGCCAGATGATGTGCTCGATACTGACCTGATTATCTTCTCCTAGACTAAAGTAGGCCTGCACTGTAGTATGAATAGGAGGAAGAATATTTGGGGGATAGGGTTAGAAATAGTGCTCAAAGGTGCAGATCTTGGTAGTACTAGCACATATTCTTGTTCACTCCTGGAGAAGGTAGAACGTGTCAAAAACATTTTGCAACATAGATGTCTTCTAAAATGGTTTGTCTCAATCCTAAAATGTTGTATTAATGCAGGACTCCAGACTATCCTCTTTATAATGTTGTATTAATGCAGGACTCTAGACTATCCTCTTTATAATGTTGTATTAATGCAGGGCTCCAGACTATCCTCTTCAAAATGTTGTATTAATGCAGGACTCCAGACTATCCTCTTTATAATGTTGTATTAATGCAGGACTCTAGACTATCCTCTTTATAATGTTGTATTAATGCAGGTCTCCAGACTATCCTCTTTATAATGTTGTATTAATGCAGGACTCCAGACTATCCTCTTTATAATGTTGTATTAATGCAGGACTCTAGACTAACCTCTTTATAATGTTGTATTAATGCAGGACTCCAGACTATCCTCTTCAAAATGTTGTATTAATGCAGGACTCCAGACTATCCTCTTTATAATGTTGTATTAATGCAGGACTCTAGACTATCCTCTTTATAATGTTGTATTAATGCAGGTCTCCAGACTATCCTCTTTATAATGTTGTATTAATGCAGGACTCCAGACTATCCTCTTTATAATGTTGTATTAATGCAGGACTCTAGACTATCCTCTTTATAATGTTGTATTAATGCAGGACTCCAGACTATCCTCTTTATAATGTTGTATTAATGCAGGACTCTAGACTATCCTCTTTATAATGTTGTATTAATGCAGGTCTCCAGACTATCCTCTTTATAATGTTGTATTAATGCAGGACTCCAGACTATCCTCTTCAAAATTTTGTATTAATGCAGGACTCCAGACTATCCTCTTCCCACCTTTGCACAAAAATTCTGTCACGGATGTCACACAATGGAAAGAAAATGTTAGAATTTCACTTGCCATTGCATTCAAAGATTTTGTATAGATTTGCTATCAAATGTCCAGTCTTGTACGAAGACCAATTACCATCTGTACTTTTTTCACCTCAGTGTGACAGTAAAAGTGTGAGGTGGGTGATTGGCATTCATTGTGATGTCTGCACACTCACTGCTCAATACTAAAACCCTCCAAGGTCATTCACTGTAAATTGCCTCACAGGTTTCCTCCCTCAGTCATACTCGAGGTCCCTTTAGAGAAATAAATCAGTCTGAGATGGTAAAGTTCCGTCTTGTCCGGTATTGTTCATTCTGTCTTTTTAATCTCTTCTGATTGCAGTGGTAATTGGGTTGTTGATGGGCTTCGCTCCTCTTTCCTACAAGAAGCTGAAAACATTGAATTATACACAGTGCACTGTGTAGTAGTGGACTGCTAATATGTTGGACTGAGGCCCTCTGGTGGCCAATGCATGTGCTGCAATTGGATTTAGACAAGCGGGAAAGTGTTGCAGACACTCCACTTCTCCAGTGCAAAGCCTTCTGACAGAAACATCGTCATTAGGAAGTCAATATGTTCTCAGGAGCTCAGTGATGAGGATTGTTAAGTGATCAAAGAACAACATAGCATGCTATTGTTATTTTACTGCTGCACTTTAATTATTTGTTACTTTATTACTTATTTTTTGGGGTATTTTTCTTAAAACTGCATTGTTGTTTAGGGGCTTATAAGTAAGTATTTCTCTGTAAGGTCTACACCTGTTCTATTCGCTGCATGTCACAAATTAAATCTGATTGGATTTTGATTTGAAAACATAATGAACATGAAGTAGTGGGGCTGGAGCTGGTGATCTGCATTAGATGGTTGCCATCTAGTGCTTGTACAGGGGCAGCGCAGTGCAGGACCGTGACCCTCGTCTGCTGTGTGAGGTGAACAACAGAACTGCCTGCCGAGAGCTAGAAAAGCAACAGGTTCACAATCAGGATTGATAGAGTGAGGGAGTGATCAAGGGGAGGGAGAAGAGGGAAGGGAGGATGAGAGAGAGTGTATGACATTTCTCTGTTGGTGGTCACATTGCCGTACAACACACACACACACACACACACACACACTGTGTTAGCCTCCATGGCGCTGTGCAGTTGGATCATACTGTAGAGGTGTGTCATTCACTGTCAAAACTAGATTTGATTTGACATCTGAGAGACTGGCTGAGGTGACGGGTTAGAGTATGTCAGAGTTACCGCTAAAGGGTTTATCTTGTGAGAATGAATGGGGAATTCAATTAAGTGTTTGTCTTTGTTGTGTTTCTTTCTGTTTTCTTTCTTTAAAAAACAAACAAAAGGAGATCAGAATACCAATCTGACAGCCTGTGTGTTTGGACTGTTACCTGTGGGGAGTAATAGGTTACTGTGTGGCGTGTGTTTGCAATGGTGTAACTGGGGAATAAAACTGTGTGTGTGGTGTCTAGTTGTACTGGTGTAACCTGTGGGGAGTAATACTGTGTGTGTGGTGTCTAGTTGTACTGGTGTAACCTGTGGGGTGTAATACTGTGTGTGTGGTGTCTAGTTGTACTGGTGTAACCTGTGGGGAATAACACTGTGTGTGTGGTGTCTAGTTGTACTGGTGTAACCTGTGGGGAATAACACTGTGTGTGTGGTGTCTAGTTGTACTGGTGTAACCTGTGGGGAGTAACACTGTGTGTGTGGTGTCTAGTTGTACTGGTGTAACCTGTGGGGAGTAATACTGTGTGTGTGGTGTCTAGTTGTACTGGTGTAACCTGTGGGGAATAACACTGTGTGTGTGGTGTCTAGTTGTACTGGTGTAACCTGTGGGAAATTACACTGTGTGTGTGGTGTCTAGTTGTACTGGTGTAACCTGTGGGAAATTACACTGTGTGTGTGGTGTCTAGTTGTACTGGTGTAACCTGTGGGGAATAACACTGTGTGTGTGGTGTCTAGTTGTACTGGTGTAACCTGTGGGGAGTAATACTGTGTGTGTGGTGTCTAGTTGTACTGGTGTAACCTGTGGGGAATAACACTGTGTGTGTGGTGTCTAGTTGTACTGGTTTAACCTGTGGGGAGTAATACTGTGTGTGTGGTGTCTAGTTGTACTGGTGTAACCTGTGGGGAGTAATACTGTGTGTGTGGTGTCTAGTTGTACTGGTTTAACCTGTGGGGAATAACACTGTGTGTGTGGTGTCTAGTTGTACTGGTGTAACCTGTGGGGAGTAATACTGTGTGTGTGGTGTCTAGTTGTACTGGTTTAACCTGTGGGGAATAACACTGTGTGTGTGGTGTCTAGTTGTACTGGTGTAACCTGTGGGGAGTAACACTGTGTGTGTGGTGTCTAGTTGTACTGGTGTAACCTGTGGGGAGTAATACTGTGTGTGTGGTGTCTAGTTGTACTGGTGTAACCTGTGGGGAATAACACTGTGTGTGTGGTGTCTAGTTGTACTGGTGTAACCTGTGGGGAGTAATACTGTGTGTGTGGTGTCTAGTTGTACTGGTGTAACCTGTGGGGAATAACACTGTGTGTGTGGTGTCTAGTTGTACTGGTTTAACCTGTGGGGAGTAATACTGTGTGTGTGGTGTCTAGTTGTACTGGTGTAACCTGTGGGGAATAACACTGTGTGTGTGGTGTCTACTTGTACTGGTGTAACCTGTGGGGAATAACACTGTGTGTGTGGTGTCTAGTTGTACTGGTTTAACCTGTGGGGAGTAATACTGTGTGTGTGGTGTCTAGTTGTACTTGTGTAACCTGTGGGGAATAACACTGTGTGTGTGGTGTCTAGTTGTACTGGTGTAACCTGTGGGGAATAACACTGTGTGTGTGGTGTCTAGTTGTACTGGTGTAACCTGTGGGGAATAACACTGTGTGTGTGGTGTCTAGTTGTACTGGTGTAACCTGTGGGGAGTAATACTGTGTGTGTGGTGTCTAGTTGTACTGGTGTAACCTGTGGGGAATAACACTGTGTGTGTGGTGTCTAGTTGTACTGGTGTAACCTGTGGGGAATAACACTGTGTGTGTGGTGTCTAGTTGTACTGGTGTAACCTGTGGGGAATAACACTGTGTGTGTGGTGTCTAGTTGTACTGGTGTAACCTGTGGGGAATAACACTGTGTGTGTGGTGTCTAGTTGTACTGGTGTAACCTGTGGGGAATAACACTGTGTGTGTGGTGTCTAGTTGTACTGGTGTAACCTGTGGGGAGTAATACTGTGTGTGTGGTGTCTAGTTGTACTGGTGTAACCTGTGGGGAATAACACTGTGTGTGTGGTGTCTAGTTGTACTGGTGTAACCTGTGGGGAATAACACTGTGTGTGTGGTGTCTAGTTGTACTGGTGTAACCTGTGGGGAGTAATACTGTGTGTGTGGTGTCTAGTTGTACTGGTGTAACCTGTGGGGAATAACACTGTGTGTGTGGTGTCTAGTTGTACTGGTGTAACCTGTGGGGAATAACACTGTGTGTGTGGTGTCTAGTTGTACTGGTGTAACCTGTGGGGAATAACACTGTGTGTGTGGTGTCTAGTTGTACTGGTATAACCTGTGGGGAGTAATACTGTGTGTGTGGTGTCTAGTTGTACTGGTGTAACCTGTGGGGAATAACACTGTGTGTGTGGTGTCTAGTTGTACTGGTGTAACCTGTGGGGAGTAATACTGTGTGTGTGGTGTCTCGTTGTACTGGTGTAACCTGTGGGGAATAACACTGTGTGTGTGGTGTCTAGTTGTACTGGTGTAACCTGTGGGGAGTAATACTGTGTGTGGGGTGTCTAGTTGTACTGGTGTAACCTGTGGGGAGTAATACTGTGTGTGTGGTGTCTACTTGTACTGGTGTAACCTGTGGGGAATAACACTGTGTGTGTGGTGTCTAGTTGTACTGGTGTAACCTGTGGGGAATAACACTGTGTGTGTGGTGTCTAGTTGTACTGGTGTAACCTGTGGGGAATAACACTGTGTGTGTGGTGTCTAGTTGTACTGGTGTAACCTGTGGGGAGTAATACTGTGTGTGTGGTGTCTCGTTGTACTGGTGTAACCTGTGGGGAATAACACTGTGTGTGTGGTGTCTAGTTGTACTGGTGTAACCTGTGGGGAGTAATACTGTGTGTGTGGTGTCTAGTTGTACTGGTGTAACCTGTGGGGAGTAATACTGTGTGTGTGGTGTCTACTTGTACTGGTGTAACCTGTGGGGAATAACACTGTGTGTGTGGTGTCTAGTTGTACTGGTGTAACCTGTGGGGAATAACACTGTGTGTGTGGTGTCTAGTTGTACTGGTGTAACCTGTGGGGAATAACACTGTGTGTGTGGTGTCTAGTTGTACTGGTGTAACCTGTGGGGAATAACACTGTGTGTGTGGTGTCTAGT
Source organism: Salvelinus alpinus (assembly GCF_045679555.1). Classification (NCBI taxonomy): domain Eukaryota; kingdom Metazoa; phylum Chordata; class Actinopteri; order Salmoniformes; family Salmonidae; genus Salvelinus; species Salvelinus alpinus. The sequence goes on along the minus strand of NC_092090.1, from coordinate 83,692,181 downwards.
TGTACTGGTGTAACCTGTGGGGAGTAATACTGTGTGTGTGGTGTCTAGTTGTACTGGTTTAACCTGTGGGGAATAATACTGTGTGTGTGGTGTCTAGTTGTACTGGTGTAACCTGTGGGGAGTAATACTGTGTGTGTGGTGTCTAGTTGTACTGGTGTAACCTGTGGGGAGTAATACTGTGTGTGTTTGCAGTAGTGTAGCGGTTAACCTGTGATTCTGTGGTGTGTTGCGGGTGGCTCTGTGTGGATGTGTGTTAGTCTGCATGCAGCAACGACCCCGGTGTGGGAGAGGCCGTCAGGGCTCAGTGCAGCAATCTCGCTCTCCGAATAGATTCCATCTCACCAGTCACCACGGTGACCACAGACACTACTCGCTGTTCTCCCATGAGCACCGGGGCATCCTACTGGGAACCAGTCACATGACGTCCCTGTGGAAATGTAAATCACTGCACTGATAGTATTGACATATATGGTAGGACTGGTATTATTGCTATTGCTAATGCCATCCCTTTTGTTCTTAGCTAAACTCCTACCACAGTAATGACCTCAACTGATACAAGCAGTCATCAACTTTCTTCTACAGATCCCCCCCACGGTTTTAAGTGTATTTGTCACTGTTATACCGATCACACACACACACACACACACACACACACACACACACACACACACACACACACACACACACACACACACACACACACACACACACACACACACACACACACACACACACACACACACACACAAACAATTATTGAATCACTGCTTATTGAATCTGTCTGTTCCAGTCTGAACTTGTGAAGGCTGCTGCTGAGGGGATCCATCATTTGCATTAGCATGACATTTCTTTCTCAAGGTTTTAATTATTGGGTACTAAGAGGTGTTTGCAGCTTTGTTTCAGCTTGTCCCTTTGGACAAGATGTTGTTGTGGTTATGGGGTCCTTTCACTAGGGAGGCGCTAGAGTAACCCAGACAAAACAAACTGTCTGTCTTGAGCTTTCGCTAGCAAACTTGTATCGACTGGGTCCAGCCCTCTAGCGAATTTGCAACATTATCGAACTGGGTCCAGCCTGCTAGCGAACATGCAACATTATCGACTGGATCCAGCCCTCTAACAAATTTGCAACATTATCGAACTGGGTCCAGCCTGCTAGCGAACTTGCAACATTATCGACAGGGTCCAGCCTGCTAGCGAATTTGCAACATTATCGAACTGGGTCCAGCCTGCTAGCGAACTTGCAACATTATCGACAGGGTCCAGCCTGCTAGCGAACTTGCAACATTATCGACTGGGTCCAGCCTGCTAGCGAACTTGCACATTATTGACTGGGTCCAGCCTGCAAGCGAACTTGCAACATTATCGACTGGGTCCAGCCTGCTAGCGAACTTGCAACATTATCGACTGGGTCCAGCCTGCTAGCGAACTTGCAACATTATTGACTGGGTCCAGCCTGCTAGCGAACTTGCAACATTATCGACTGGATCCAGCCCTCTAGCGAATTTGCAACATTATCGAACTGGGTCCAGCCTGCTAGCAAACTTGCAACATTATCGACTGGATCCAGCCCTCTAGCGAACTTGCAACATTATCGAACTGGGTCCAGCCTGCTAGCGAACTTGCAACATTATCGACTGGATCCAGCCCTCTAGCGAATTTGCAACATTATCGAACTGGGTCCAGCCTGCTAGCGAACTTGCAACATTATCGACAGGGTCCAGCCTGCTAGCGAACTTGCAACATTATCGACTGGGTCCAGCCTGCTAGCGAACTTGCAACATTATCGACTGGGTCCAGCCTGCTAGCGAACTTGCAACATTATCGACTGGGTCCAGCCTGCTAGCGAACTTGCAACATTATCAACTGGGTCCAGCCTGCTAGTGAACTTGCAACATTATCGACTGGGTCCAGCCTACTAGTGAACTTGCAACATTATCGACTGGGTCCAGCCTGCTAGCGAACTTGCAACATTATCGACTGGGTCCAGCCTGCTAGTGAACTTGCAACATTGTTTCAACTGGACCCTCACAGTTTCCATCGCTGATGAGTTCAGGACAGACACAGCTCTATTTGGGTCCTGTATGTCAGCCCCTTTTCAGGGGTCCCGACTTTTCTTTTTAGATAAAAGGTCAATTTTTCAGCAAGACGCATCAATTAATTCAGGCTATAAGAGTGTAGGCCTAATGACAATCGCAGAATGACATCACACTTTTTGGTGTTTTGTAACAGGTGTGTCTTTCCCTTCATCAAATGGCAGGTGCACAGTGCACTGTTTGGATTATTGGACCAACATGTGCTGGTAGCATACTTTTTAAAGTGATTTGTTTGACAATCAGATGAAAACATCTTGACTGGTTGTGTTCATGCCACATTTAAAGGTAATCCATGTTGCCTGTTAAAGCACATGTCTATTAGGCCCATCATTTTTTTTGTGCAGGTGCAAGAGTACGCACAAATAGGTGCGGTAATGTGTTGAAACAAAAATAGACCCCTGAATGTCACGGTATAATTTGCACTTTACACACACACACACACACACACACACACACACACACACACACACACACACACACACACACACACACACACACACACACACACACACACACACACACACACACACACACACACACACACACACACACACAGACACACACACACACACACACACACACACACACACACACACACACACACACACACACACACACACACACACACACACACACACACACACACACACACACACACACACACACACACACACACACACACACACACACACACACACACACACACACACACACACACACACACACACACACACACACACACACACACACACACACACACACACACACACACACACACACACACACACACACACACACACACACACACACACACACACACACACACACACACACACACACACACACACACACACACACACACAATGGAGAGAGTCAGTGGAATGGGCAGAGAGAAAGAGAGGGAGGAGAAAGGGGTGGGGATGGAGAAGAGGGACACTACAGAGAATGAAATGGAGCAGAAGAAACATAGGTCTTTAGAGTATGGACATTTTTACTCAATATTTTTAAGTGGGGGTTTGCCTGCTTTAGCATTCTGATGGTTTTATCAACATGGATGATGATGACATATGCATTCAGTATAACAATTATACTGATTTGAATGCCATATCAGTTACATTTCTCCATATTCATCTCCATTCCAAATGAAGGGGGCTATATCTGTGACACTCACTCCTCTCGTTGCATCTTTCTTACGCGCCATACCTCTCTCCATCTCTCCCCTCTTTCTCTCACTCGCTCGCTCTCTTCTCCTCTCACATCTCCTGTCCTCTCTCTCCTCTTTTCACCTTGTGCTCAGGCTCTCTCATTCTCTCATTTATTTATATTTTCTCTCTTTCAATCTGCCTCATCCATTCTCTTTCCTTCTCCCTTTCCCCCTCTTTCTCTCTCTCTTTCTCTCTCTCTCTCGTCCTCTCTCTCTCTCTCGTCCTCTCTCTCTCGTCCTCTCTCTCTCTCTTTCTCGTCTTGGAGACAGTGCTGTGCTGCTCCCTGTCACTCTGCTCAGTTTACGGGCTCTGCTCTGCTCTCCCGTGCTGTGCTGCTCTCCTCTCCTTTCCTCCTCTCCTTTTTGCTGCTCTCTTCTCTCCTCTTTCTCCATATCCTTTTCTTTGTTTTTTACTCTGTTCTGGAACGTATGCTCCGGGTAGACTGGCAGACTGGGATACTGGGATACCGCTGGTGGAGAGAGGGCTGGATGCTCCAGGCGTTCAGAACTCGGCCATCGGAACCTGTGGATCTGTGGGGAGGGGAGGGAGGGGTGGGGGAGAGGGAGAGTGGAAGGAGGGCACCCAGGTGAAGGAAGGGCTGAGCTGCCGGGGGACCAAGACGAAGGTGGTGGTCTGGTGTTAGGGGTCATGCTCTGCCGGGATCTGAGTTGTTCTATTTGGCCGGAGACTCTGCTGCTTTGCCCCCTCCAAAGGGCTCTTTTCTTGGAAAAGCCGGGCGGGAGGAGCGGGAACCATGAACCAGCAGCTGGATGCTCCGCGGCCAATCAACTGGACCATTAGGAAACTGTGCGCTGCAGCCTTCCTACCATCTGTACGCCTGCTCAAGGTATGGATACCAGAGTGGTCTGGGCTGGGGAGGGGGAGAGAGGGAGGGAGGTGGAGGAAAGGTGTAGTAGGAGAGAGGGAGGTAGAGGAGATATGGGACAGTGAATGGAGAGAGGATAAGGAGCAGAGGAAGAAGAGGGGGAGGTTGATATTGACTTAAGGTGGGTAGTTAGGATTTTTTTTCTTCCATTCGGTATACAGGTAACTGCTGAAGCCACATGGAAATGTCCTGGTCACAGATCTGTTTGTGCTGTCTTACCAATTCCTATTTGGTCATTGACAAGATGGCCCAAACAGATCTGGGACCAAGCTGACACAGGATGGGGTTGTGAGGAAGAAAGGCCAGCAGAGGATTATACTGTGACTGTTTGGTGAAGATATCTGAGCAGTTAGGTTCAGATGGTATTATAGCCAATCCACACCTTCCTGTTTTCTGTCTGACAAGTGTTTTATTCTGGATGTGACTTCCCTGAGGTTATCCTTGTTGGGTGCAAGAGACCATACTGTAACCAGCCTTCTCTGGCATTGGGCTGTGTGCGTGCACTGAATGTGCACATGCGTGTGTCCACTGTATGATGGGCAGTGAGAAAATGTACGCGGAAATGTATTGGTTGTCACAGGATATTTATAGACCTTGTTATAAGCTGGTTTTATTCATTGTCTGGTATAAACATATTACAGGGTGTTAATAACCAGGCATCGTGTCTGGGTTCTCCCCAGTCTTCTTTTAATCACGCAACATCAACGTCTCAAACCAAGTGTCTCTATGATGTTAAACCAGTCAAGATGAATGTGTGTGTGTGTGTGTGTGTGTGTTAAGCATTTGCATGTGTATGGCTCAAATAGATGATATTATAATCACTGATGGTTTCTGTGTGCATCAGTGTAAGGCATTGACAGTGCGTGTTGATGTGAGAGGTTTTCTAATCACTGATGGGGCTAGATAGTGTGTCTGAGCCATCTCAGGAGATGTCACAATGGCAGTGTAAGTTCATCTTAATAGGCCAGTTAATACACGTTCTGTATGCATCTGGTTCTGTGTGGGTGTCCCCATATGAGGCGCTTTGATGCTACAGCCAAACTCTTGGACCTCATATCTCTCCCCCACACAGGCACCTTCACCTTCTTTCAACATATTTTAGAACAAATAGGGAATCATTTAAGACATTTGCAAGGGTGCCATTATAATTGGCCACAATGTCTATTCAGAAATCAGTGCTGTTGGACTTTTCAGTGCTGAGAGATGGAGGTGGTCACTGCTGTTATGTTGTCCATGGAGGTTCTTTCTCAGTGGTTGTAGATGGCTTTTGGCATTCACTGCTTGACACTCTTTGCTCATGATGAAACAATAGTTAGAGGTTGTGATTCGAAATATTGGTTGTGCTTATTTGGAAGTCATTCACTAGAATACAGCTCTTCTGTATACTAGTGCTTAATGTAGATAAATCATTTGTAACTTCACATTCCCTCAGATTCCAATAGTCCCATCATGTCACAGCCAGTCACACCTCTAAATGTCACACTCACAATCCAACCTGCTGACACACCATGGCCAAGTGTTGATTGGTCGGCACAGTTAATCAAAAAGCCATTACCACTCTCACCATGTGTTGCTACGGTAACAGCCCACCATGTGCCCTTTCACAGCCTGGGAGAGTAGCAGAGGGGATGATGTGGATTAGGTAGGTGACACACAGATACAAACCGATCGATTAAGATTGATCATCTGGGGGACGTCAGGGGTTTTAACCTCACGGTGATGCTACTGGATCAACTGTAGGTCACCTGATCCTTTTAAAGGACAGCAGGTTACTTGGTGTGACAGATTAAATTCCCTGGTGTTTGATTGGTGCTGTTATTGACCAATCATGGTACGTCTTCTAACCCAATTGTTCTCTTTGTCAGCACCCTTGCCTACATGGATTTACAGATCATTCAGAATAAGGATGAATGTCTGCCAGGGTGGATGTGAACAGTGAAAATAAAGCGTTGGACACTCATGGAGCCGGCGTGCAATGATAATTCAATGAGTCTGTGCCATGATTCATTCCCGAGACATACTGGCAATGAATCAAGTTCTCTGGCAGGTGTTTTCAACAAGTAATTAAATCCCCCATTATAACAGAGTTTCTTCTCGACCTTTCAAATGACAAGCAATTGGTCAAGTGTCGGACCCCAAGAGAATAATGTCTCCATTATGGAGGGAAATAAGTGTTTGCTGAATTGGTGACTGAAATGATATAGCCTAGAGAGGAAACACCCATTAATGTAAGCTGCTGGACAGCCCTCTCTCTCTCTCTCTCTCTCTCTCTCTCTCTCTCTCTCTCTCTCTCTCTCTCTCTCTCTCTCTCTCTCTCTCTCTCTCTCTCTCTCTCTCTCTCTCTCTCTCCTCTCTCTCCTCTCTCTCCTCTCTCTCTCTCTCTCTCTCTCTCTCTCTCTCTCAATTCAATTCAATTCAATTCAAGGGGCTTTATTGGCATGGGAAACATGTGTTAACATTGCCAAAGCAAGTGAGGTAGATAACATACAAAAGTGAAATAAACAATAAAAATTAACAGTAAACATTACACATACAGAAGTTTCAAAACAATAAAGACATTACAAATGGCAGATGACCTCAGGCCTTGGATATTCCAGGATGATATAGTGAAGGCTTTTTGTTCCGTAAAGTGTACAATGTTGTTGGTCGTGGTTTGGCCTCAGGCCAGTAAGTGTGAGCAGAGCCTGCTGAGCATCTGGTACATGCCGTTGGCTTGGGCGAGTGTAAGAGTGGGGGTTGGGCCTGTTTGCCCGCTCACTACCTGGGGGTATGTGTGACTTCCATGTTGATGCCCTCTTTGCGGGGGTGGGGTGCATGGGGTGGGCAGGAGTGGCATAGGTCTGATCTGAGGGGGCCTAAATGGGGTGTGGGCATGGTTGATGTGGGGGGGTGTTGATTGGTTGGGGTGGGGGTGTGGATGTGTCTGGGGGTGCTGTGGTCTGGATGTAAGTCCTCTTGGCGTGGGTCCTCTATGTGTAGGTCCAGGGGGGGGTCCTGCAGGTCTTGGAGGGTGTCTCGCTGGTCTGGGTGGGGTGTCTCTTGATCTGTTGCTCCTGTGTGAAGTGTTGGGGCTGCGTTTGAGAGCGATGTCCTTTAGAGTCCGGGCAAAGGTGGGCACTGCTGCCTTGTAGAGGTGGACCTGGTCATAGAGGCTGTTCAAGTCCAGGGTGAAGTGGTGGGCCAGGAAAACATTTGGTTTTGAGGCACAGTCACGGGAAATGCTTGTGTTTACCCGCTGTATTGTAGCAGGGTGGAAGTCTTTTCGTGGTAGCAGGGTGGAGATAACCACTTGTGCGTTGGGGAAAGTAGAAGAAGCTTTTTCAATCACTCCCTTCAGTGCTGTGGCCACCCTTTCCTGCTGTGCGCTCAGGTCGTTTGTGCCTGTGTGTATTATTATGTGGCTAGGTGAGCCTAGTTGGTCCTCAGACAGAAGGTCAAGGGCGCGCTGGGTGTTTGGACACCAGAGTTTAGACACACTGTGTTTGGGAAAAAGTTTTTTTTCTTCTATATATTTCCCATTTGAGTCCATAAGGAGAACAATCTGTGTCTTGTGTTTGTCCTCAGTGGGTGTGGGGGGGTTGTCAGGAGGGCTATCAGGGTGGCTATTCTCTCTCTATCTCTCTGTCTCTCTGTCTCTCTGTCTCTATCTCTCTGTCTCTCTGTCTCTCTCTCTCTCTCTCTCTCTCTCTCTCTCTCTCTCTCTCTCTCTCTCTCTCTCTCTCTCTCTCTCTCTCTCTCTCTCTCTCTCTCTCTCTCTCTCTCTCTCTCTCTCTCTCTCTCTCTCTGTCTCTCTCTCTCTCTCTCTCTCTCTCTCTCTCTCTCTCTCTCTCTCTCTCTCTCTCTCTCTCTCGTCTGTCTGTCTGTCTGTCTGTCTGTCTGTCTGTCTGTCTGTCTGTCTGTCTGTCTGTCTGTCTGTCTGTCTGTCTGTCTGTCTGTCTGTCTGTCTGTCTGTCTGTCTGTCTGTCTGTCTGTCTGTCTGTCTGTCTCTCTCTCTCTCTCTCTCTCTCTCTCTCTCTCTCTCTCTCTCTCTCTCTCTCTCTCTCGGTGCATGCTGGGTGTTTTTGGAGTCTGAGTATTTGGTGTGGAAAGCTCTATCCTAACTAACTTTCTTGATTCTTTTCTTTACATGTTATTTTCTATGGTGGAGGGTTAATGCAATATTTGTTTTTGGCGGTATCCAAAGTTTTTTTTTCAAAGTTAGGGTGGAAGAGGACAGAGTAACTTTCCTGGGGGTTGGAAGGTGTAGTGTGCGCAATGGCTTCTCAGCCTAGCGCGGAGGAGACGCTGTCTATACAGCATGGATTCAGGTGTGTTCCTGAGAACGGAGTTAAGGTGGAGGAGGTTCTGCTCGCGGTCGGTGAACAGGTAGGAGCTGAGTTTATACATTCTGCTTCTAGAATGAACAAAGCTGTGGTTGTGTTCATGAAAAGGGCTAATTTGGTCGGTAGGCTAATTGCTAGCGGAATATTTGTAAGGGATGTGTTGGTGTCAATTTCACCTCTCTCTACCCCTTCAACAAGAGTTGTAGTGGCAAATTTGCCTCCGTTTATCACGGATGATCAAATTAGGAAAGAGCTGAGTCGTTTTGGTAAGTTTGCTAGCGGTTTCCGTGTACTGTCAGCAGGGTTTCAGGCAGATGCCGTTAAACACGTTGTTTCGTTCCGGAGGCAAGTGTTTATGTTTCTGAACAACAACGAGCAACAGCTAAATGTGCATTTTAAAGTGAGGCATGGGGAGGGGCTCTATGCAGGTTTTGCCAGCACAGATAGTCTACGGTGTTTTGAATGTGGGGATTTGGGGCACAAGAGCTTTGCGTGCCCACATAAAGGCCGTAGACAAGGTGAGGATACAAGCGCAAATGGGGGAAATCGAGGTCAAAATGCAGGGGGTAAGGAGATGCAGACAGCAGAGGCTGGGCCTAGTCAGTCTAGAGATGGTGGTGTAGATGAGGCTGGGCCTAGTCAGGCTAGAGATGGTAGGGTAGTGGAGGCTGGGTCTAGTCAGGCTAGAGATGGTGGAGAAGCAGAGGCTGGGTCTAGTCAGGCTAGAGATGGTGGGGTAGCTGAGGCTGGGCCTAGTTATGCTATGGAGGGTGGTGTAGAGGGTGCTGGGTCTAGGCAGGCTATGGATGGTGGTATAGCAGAGGCTGAGTCTAGTCAAGCTATGGATGGTGGGGTAGCTGAGGCTGGCCCAAGTCATGCTATGGAGGGTGGTGTAGATGATGCTGGGCCGAGTCATGCTATGGAGGGTGGTGCAGATGATGCTGGGCCGAGTCATGCTATGGAGGGTGGTGTAGATGATACTGGGTCTAGTCAGGTTATTCTAGTGGATGAGGAGAGTATAGTGGGGAAGTGTAAGAGATTAGGGGGGGAGGAGGAGGGTGTCAAGAGGAAAAGGAAAAAGGGTGTGGACAAAGGCACCATGGAAATGTTGCCTGTTGCTGTGGGTGAGGCCCTAACCAGAGAGAAAGGGCAGGTGGTCAGGGTGGGAGATAGAGAAGAGGAGGAAAGTGAGTCTGAGGAAGAGGATGAGGAGTTATTTTTTTCAGACTCCTCTTCAATTGGCCCGGAGCTGACAGCCAGTCAACCAGAGGGGTCTAAGTACACGTTGAGAGAACTGACAAGGTTCCTGAATGAGACTAAGGGGAAAAAAGTTAATCTTGAGGCTTTTTTTCCTGATTCTAGAAAGTTTGTAAGATCAGTACAACATGCTATGAGAAATGAGGGGCATGGTGTCCTCTCACCCAAGAAACGGTTTAGGTTGAGGAAGTGGGTCACAACAGTGCGTAAAGGTTTACCTTCAGACACTGTTTAAATGTTTAATTTCTTACTGACACTGGGGCTTTTTGAGCTTTCCTATTGGTCTATTTCTCTGCTGGCTTTTCTCCCACTTCTTATGGAGACTCTTCGGGTAGGCTCGCTTAATATAAATGGTGCCAGAGATGCGGGAAAGAGGAGTGTGTTGGGTGAATATGTAAAACAAAAGAAAGTACAGGTGTTGTTTCTGCAGGAGACGCATAGTGATGTGGTGAATGTGTTGAGCCATGGGACAAATCTTAGTGCAGGGGTGGCAGTCCTTTTTGCACCGGGTCTGGCTGTAAAAACTTGCTCCTCAAAGGAGGTGTGTAGGGGCAGGTTGCTTGTTGTTAAAGCAGAGATTAACAACATGGGTTTTGTCTTTATAAATGTGTATGCGCCTAACACAGGGAGAGAAAGAGGGGTTCTATTTGGGAGTCTTAGACAGGAACTCTCACAAGTAGCGCCTGAGGAGACGCTGGTGATCGGAGGTGACTGGAACTGTACAATGGATTTTACAAAAGACAGAAATGGGGAAGAGCCTCATTCAGTGTCAGTGGGAGTGTTAAGGGACATCTTTAATCAGTTTGACCTAGTGGATGTTTGGAGAACTAAACATCCAAACACAAGACAGTATACGTGGGTGAAGGTTTTTGGGGCTAGGGTGAGTGCAGCCCGACTTGATCGTTTTTACATGTCCAGGAATCAGAGCAATAGGCTGCTGGGTGCTACCATTCTCCCAGTGGGGTTTTCGGATCACCACATAACCATGGCTCGGCTGTCTATTTCACCAGGGCCCCGGCAGGCATCTTATTGGAAGTTCAATGTAAAGCTCTTACAAGATGCCACTTTTTGCTCAGGTTTCCAGACTTTTTGGGAAAGATGGGGGCAGCGAAGAGAGGAGTATGAGTCTCTGAGTCAATGGTGGGATGTGGGGAAAGTGCAAATTCGGCTTTTCTGTCAACAGTACACAGCTCTCTCATCCTCAGAGGCTAGGAGAGTATTGGGGGAACTAGAGCGGTGTATTAGTGAGATGGAGGTAGAGATGGTGGGGCAAGGCAATGTAGGCCTCCAGGCTAACTTAGCCGAATTACGTAGGGACCTGGGTAGTTTTTTCCAGGTTAAAGCAAAGGGAGCACTTGTAAGAGCTAGGTTCTCCATGCTCAAGGAGATGGATGCTCCCAGCTCCTTCTTCTTTGGTTTGGAAAGACAGAGCAGTGAAGCCAAGGGTATGCATTGTCTACGGCTGTCTGATGGGCGGGTGACCTCTGTGGTGGGGGAGATGCGGGAGCGGACTGTGGAGTTTTATACTGAATTGTATAGGGCAGAAATGTGTGATCCTATGTGTGCTCAGGTCTTGTTCGCAGGACTCCCTAAGCTCTCTCGGGCACAGAGGGATGAAATGGACATTCCTCTGTTGTCACATGAACTGGCAGAGGCCGTAACCCAGATGTCCCCCGGTCGTGCACCCGGGGTCGATGGACTTCCAGTGGAGTTTTACAAAAAATTCTGGGGAACTATTGGACAGGATTTCTTTTGCGTGTTGCGTGAATGCGTCGAGGTAGGAGAGTTGCCGATGAGCTGCCGTCGGGCGGCACTGACTCTCCTGCCCAAAAAAGGGGACTTGTGTGAACTTAAGAACTGGAGGCCTGTGGCATTACTCTGTGCGGACTATAAGATATTTGCCAAGGTCCTCTCTAACAGACTGAAGTCCCATCTGGACTCTATAATACACAAGGACCAGACATATTGTGTACCGGGACGCTCAATCACGGACAACTTGTTCTTGATTAGGGACATGTTGGACTTGTCGAGAGGTTCTAATGTGAACTTTGGACTGGTCTCTTTAGATCAAGAGAAGGCTTTTGATAGAGTGGATCATGAGTATCTGTTTAATGTGATGTCTGTGTTTGGGTTTGGGAAGAGCTTTGTGAACTGTGTGAAGCTGTTGTATGCTGGGGCGTCATGTATGGTTAAGGTGGGAGGGGCGCTCAGTAGGCCTGTCTGGGTGAGACGGGGCATTAGACAAGGATGCCCTCTATCTGGGCAGCTGTACACACTAGCCATTGAGCCTTTTTTAGGACTGCTACGCAGGAGACTGCGGGGAGTGTGCTGGACAGGCATGGAGGTGGTGACAGGAATAGCAGTCTCAGCATATGCAGATGATGTTTCTGTGATGGTCAGGGATGGGCAAGATATGCAGGAACTAGAGACCAGTCTGAAGGTGTACGAGGGAGCTTCATCAGCTAAGGTAAACTGGGGAAAGAGCAAAGCTCTGTTATGTGGGGCATGGGGGGATAGGGCTCCTCCTCTGCTTCCAGGGGGTTTGCAGTGGGGTTGTGAAGGGCTTAAAGTGTTGGGGGTGTACCTGGGCTCGGAGAGGTGGGTCAGCAAGAACTGGGAGGGGCTGTCACAGGCAGTGGTGTCAAGACTGGCCAGGTGGAGGTGGCTCCTGTCCCAAGTGTCATATAGAGGGAGGTAATGATGCTGAGGTAATGAGGAGGTGCTGATAATCAACAACCTGGTGGCATCTTCCTTGTGGCATAAACTGGCTGTCCTCAACCCCCCCGCCGGTCTGCTTGCAGACCTGCAACGCAAGCTGGTGGACTTCTTTTGGTCGGGCCATCACTGGCTGAAGGCAGCAGTGTTGTACATGACCGTCCACGAAGGAGGACAGGGCCTGGTGGAACTGGAGAGCAGGATGGCTGCTTTCCGGCTAAAGGCGGTGCAGAGACTGCTGTACCATACTGATGTTGGCTGGAGGGAACCAGCATGCGCGCTGCTGAGGAGAGCTGGCGGATTAGGGTTGGACCGGCAGCTGTTCCTCATGAAGCTGGAGAGGCTGAGTACAGCAGGTCTCTCAGAGTTTTACTCTGCGGTGCTGAGGGCCTGGCAGCTGCTAAGGCCCACACGAGAAGGGGGTGTGGAGCCTGGGCAGTGGGTGTGGGAGGAGCCTATTTTCCACAACCCAGCCATCCCTTTGAGATCGGTTCAGTCGGCCACCCTGCAGAGGCAACTGATGGCAGGGGGTTTACAAAGGCTAGGTGACCTGAGACTGCTGGGAGAGGAGGGGTGGAAAACCCCGGAGGTCTTGGCGCAACAAACAGGAATAACGTCTCTTAGGCTGCTGGAGAGATTCCTGGAGGAGGTCCAGGAGGCACTGTCTGAGCCGGTAAGGGGGGTGTTTGAGAGGCCAAAGAGAGAGGGGCCACCAATGTTTCCGCCACTGCAGGTGACGGCAGAGACTGGAGACTGGCAAGGGGGTCTGGAGGACTTGTTAGATTTTAACACTCCGAGCCTGGGGGAGTTTGAGGGGGTGGGAGGTAAAGCCCTCTACAACCTCTGCGTTAAGGTTAGGAACATTAGAAGCCTAACAGGAGTGAAGGCACATCAGTGGCAGGGGGTATGTGGGGCGGAGAGTATGGTGGGTTTTAGATGGAGGGCGCTCTACAAACCCCCAGTACCAAAGAGGTCAGGGGACCTCCAGTGGAGGGTTCTTCATGGAGCCCTGGCCACTAACAGCTGGTTGGCACGGGTTGATCCGGGAATTGGGCAGGGGTGTCCTTTCTGTCAAATGAATGAAACTGTGATTCATGTGTTTTCTGTGTGCACCAGGTTAATGCCATTAATGTCTCTGTTGGAATGTCTGTGTGACAGGTTGGGGGTGGTTTTTGCTGTTGGGATGTTTATAATGGGATACAGGTATTCGAGTAAGGAGAAAGAAAAATGTGTTTTGTTGAATTTTCTGTTTGCTCAGGCAAAATTAGCTATTTGGCTAACAAGGAGAAACAGGGTCAAAGGTGGGGGGATAACAGACCCTTTACTACTGTTTAATGGGATGGTCTCTGCGCGCCTTAGGGTTGAGTTTGAGTTCTATAAACTGATCAAATGTGTGGAGATGTTTGAGGAGATATGGTGTGTTGGGGGGGCTGTCTGTATTGCTGGGGAAGATGTTTTGGATATACGGTTGTAGGAGAGGGTATTGTTTTTGTGTATGGTGATGGTGGTTTGTATCATGTGGTAGATGGAAAGGTGAGTATGGTACATGTATGCAGTACAGGATATATTTTTGTTTTTTTATTTTAGGGGGGGGTGAGTTTTAAATGAAATGAGAATGTTTCAATAAAGAAAGACAAAAAGTCAAAAAGTCTCTCTCTCTCTCTCTCTCTCTCTCTCTCTCTCTCTCTCTCTCTCTCTCTCTCTCTCTCTCTCTCTCTCTCTCTCTCGAGCAATCACAATATTTTTATCTCACGCTTTTTGGTGTATTCTTTTGCTTATCGTTACAGATTACTTTTTGCTAAAAGTAAAAGGTGTGACATACAAAAAGACAATTGCCCTGAAACTGAATACCTGTCCCCTTCAATCTGCTGTTGCTATTATATTCTTCCTCTTTCTATCTTCCTCTTGTGGTCCCGTGTGGCTCAGTTGGTAGAGCATGGCGTTTGCAACGCCAGGGTTGTGGGTTCATTCCCCACGGGGGGACCAGGATGAATATGTATGATCTTTCCAATTTGTAAGTCGCTCTGGATAAGAGCGTCTGCTAAATGACTTAAATGTAAATGTATATTTCAGATTTCAGCGCTTTCCTCTCCTCTTTGTATCCCTTCTTCCTCTGTCCCTCTTCTGGGAGAGGTTTTTTCTTGGCACCTTTCTCATCCTCTCTGTTTCCTCTCCCTCTGTAGGAGAGAGACTCAGATAGTGAGTGTGTTATTCATTACTGAATTGTCTTCATGCCCCCTGGAGTTGCACAAGAAGTGTGAAGTGCTCTCCTTTTATTCACTCACTGTCTCCCACTGTCCCCCTTCTCTCTCTCTCTCTCTCTCTCTCTCTCTCACTCTCTCTCTCTCTCTCTCTCTCTCTCTCTCTCTCTCTCTCTCTCTCTCTCTCTCTCTCTCTCTCTCTCTCTCTCTCTCTCTCTCTCTCTCTCTCTCTCTCTCTCTCTCTCTCTCTCTCTCTCTCTCTCTCTCTCTCATCATGCTCCATGTATATGAAGCATTCCAATGCCAATTGTAATGCTCCATTTTATGCAAAGTGCATGGAAGGGAGCGACCGCCAAAGAATACATTTGAATATCACAGTAGCAGTTATGTAGCTATAGCTCAAATGGAACTGCAGAATAGTCTTATACAATAACTCCGGTGTCTGTTTATCATTCTCATGTGCTATTTTTACACTGTTTATATACAAATGTACTTATATACTCAGTGTTATCTATAGGTGGCGCTCTTACTGAGTTGGTATTTGGAGTGGATGGCTTCTACAGTTTAAGTTAACCTTAGACAGACTGATCAGTGCAGGGGAGAAGGGTGTCCAAGAAATAGACAATTTGCCAATTATTGTAAACAGTTGTGGAATAGGTGTCGAGAATTGTTGTTGATTTTGTTGTGGACTTGGTTGTACTCTAAACCCAGCTAACAATTTCTGTTTACCCTAAATTCTCAGAACGTTTGCAGGGACGTTTTGAGAATGTTGTAATATTATCACGTTTTCTAAAAGTTCCCCCGAAAGTTTGACAGAGGTTCCCTCGGATGTTCCTATGACATGGCTATAATGTTTTCTCAATGAGCGTTTGATGAACATATACTAAAAACGTAAAAAACAAACATTCTCCAAATGTTCTTGTAACCATTATGGCATGTACTTCTACTAATGTTTATCATATAATATTACAACGGGACATTTTTTTTAATATTCATGGGATCTTGTCAAGCTAGTTGGAAACCAAATTCGGACCCCATTGGAACGTTACCTAAAGTTGTAGGAACGTTCACTGTTTGTTGTGATTGTTTAATTTTTAAAAATTGCTGTCTCATTTATGTTGGGTAACATACAGTGCCTTCAGAAAGTATTCAGACCCCTTGACTTTTTCCACATTTTGTTACATTACAGCCTTATTCTAAAATGGATTAAAAAAATTAAATCCTCAGCAATCTACACACAATACCCCATAATGACAAAGCAAAAACAGGTTTTTAGACATTTTTGCAAATGTATCAAATCTAAAAAACAGAAAACCTTATTTACTTACGTATTCAGACCCTTTGCTATAAGACTCGAATTTCAGCTCAGGTGCATCCTGTATCCATTGATCATCCTTGAGATGTTTCTACAACTTGATTGGAGTCCACCTGTGGTAAATTCTGTCTATATAAGGTCCCACAGTTGACAGTGCATGTCAGAGCAAAAATCAATTCATGAGGTTGAAGGAATTGTCCGTAGAGCTCCGAGACAGGATTGTGTCGAGGCACAGATCTGGGGAAGGGTACCAAAATATTTCTGCAGCATTGAAGGTCCTCAAGAACACAGTGAACTCCATCATTCTTAAATGGAAGAAGTTTGGAACCACCAAAACTCTTCCTAGAGCTGGCTGCCTGGCCAAACTGAGCAATTGGGGGAGAAGGGCCTTGGTCAGGGAGGTGATCAAGAACCCGATGGTCAGTCTGACAGAGCTCCAGAGTTCCTCTGTGGAGATGGGAGAACCTTCCAGAAGGACAACCATCTCTACAGCACTCCACCAATCTAGCTTTTATGGTAGATTGGCCAGACGGAAGCCACTCCTCAGTAAAAGGAACATGACAGCCCACTTGCCAAAAGGCTCCTAAAGGACTCTCAGACCATGAGAAACAAGATTCTCTGGTCTGATGAAACAAAGATTGAACTCTTTGGCCTAAATGCCAAGCGTCACATCTGGAGGAAACCTGACACCATCCCTATGGTGAAGCATGGTGGTGGCAGCATCATGCTGTGGGGATGTTTTTCAGCGGTAGGGACTGGGAGACTAGTCAGGATCAAGGCAAAGATGAACGGAGTAAAGTACAGAGGGATCATTGATGAAAACCTGCTCCAGAGCGCTCAGGACCTCAGACTGGGGCGAAGGTTCACCTTCCAACAGGAGAATGACACGAAGCACACAGCCAAGACAACACAGGAGTGGCTTCGGGACAAGTCTCTGAATGTCCTTGAGTGGGCCAGCCAGAGCCGGGACTTGAACCCGATCGAATATCTCTGGAGAGATCTGAAAATAACTTTGCAGCAATGTTCCCCATCCAACCTGACAGAGCTTGGGAGGATCTGCAGAGAAGAATGGGAGAAACTCCACAAATACAGATGTGCCAAGCTTGTAGCATCAAACCCAAGAAGACTCGATGCTGTAATCGCTGCCAAAGGTGCTTCAACAAAGTACTGAGTAAAGGGTCTGAATACTTATGCAAATGTGATATTTCCATTTTTTTTTAAATATAAATGAGCAAAAATGTCTAAAAACCTTTGTCATTATGGGGTATTGTGTGTAGGTTGATGGAAAAAGAAACAACACTTTCTGAATGCACTGTCGTTAAAAAATAGAAAAATGACTTTGATATGTGTGTTAGGCCTTTTCGCTCTAGGCTTATCAGTAATCTGTATACTGCATACATCAGGGTTAAATCAAATAAATGAATAGGTTGGGCTGAAGCCTCTCCTGCAGATTTCTTGACTGCTGCACAGAAGAAATGTTATACTTCATTACCAACCCAGATTAATAATTTAGCTTGTGAGAGGGATTGTTTCAATTCTAGTGGCTTTTGGAAAACTAGTGATTATCACATTCAATTAGCCATGTTGCGTGATACTGACACGAGTCACAATGCACGTTATGTTCTCTCTGTTTGTGGTCTGAGAACACTCACAACAGTGTCATTTCTGAGGCAGAGCCATCTATGTTTAAAATGCTTTGAGTGAAGGATGCTTTACCGCACTATGTGTGGTGCTCACATTCAACAATGCACATGTTTTCTGTTTTGGATGGAGGTTTAATTAACCACATTATATCTCGCTATATCAGTCTTTCTCCTCGTCTCATTGGAGTAGCCTATTCCTTCATCTATTTCACTCACTCCCTGTCTTGCTTTCCTCTAAACGTGCATGTTCTTATAACCTAAATAAGTAAGTGCAAATGAGAAATGGTATTTGAAAGTCAGTGAAGTGAGTCCTACAGGTGTGAACGTAGCTAGGGTATGTGAAGAGTGTTGTACAGAGGACATGTAATCATGGAAACCCTGAGGGAACGTCTCTGTCACCACTTCCGCCGAAGTCGGTCCCTCTCCTTGTTCGCGGCGTTCGGCGGTCGACGTCACCGGTCTTTTAGCCATCGCCGATCCACTTTTCATTTTCCATTTGTTTTGTCTTTGTTTTCTACACACCTGGTTTCTATTCACCAATTACGTGTTCATTATTTAACCCTCTGTTTCCCACATGTTAGTGTGCGTGTTTATTGATTGTTCATGTCGGTTCTTGACGGCTGGTTATTGTTTGCCGGGTTATGTATTTACGCACGTTATTTTCGAGTGACCGGTATTTCTCCGCACCTTGAGTATTGTCTGTATACTGGTGCTGTCGTGGAATTAAATACCATGTAAACTCAACTCTGCTCTCCTGCGCCTGATTCACTGCACCAGTTACCCACCGCCTGACAGTCTCTAACTTTCGTGCACTTTGGTGTGTAAACACACTTCAGCCTACTCCAGGAGCCTTGGAAAGCTTTCACCTTTATGTCTAAATTAATCAAACGCTACTAGCATGAAATTACAATTAAGACATTATTTCACTAACTAGGCAAGCGAAGAACACAAGCTCGCAATTAAGACCTATTTCCCGTTGGCATGGCTCCCACTCGGCATCTGAAATGAAAGGGCCCGTTCTCAGACAGTATTTGCTTTCAGATTTGAAACGCTTTCTGAGAAAACAAAGTAATAGTTGGAAATAAACCGTCTGAATAAGATGTCTTGCCACTTAAATATGGGCCTACTGTAGCTGTGTTTTGTCTCTATTTCCAGTGCTGTATATCAACTGTCTATCATGCTTCGAAAACTTCCAAAACAGAAGCACGGTAAAGATGCTTGCTATTGGGGCACTGAGGAGGGGACTGGGTCTGATGCTTGGTGAACCATAATAACCCCAACGTGCGCATGTTCAAATCCCACTCCTGTGCTCCTGGAAGAAAGTCATTTTCAAACCCTGGTCCACGCCACTCTAAGAAAAAAGGCTTCCAAAAGGGTTATTTGGCTGTCCCCATAGGAGAACCCTTTTTGGTTCTAGGTAGAACCCTTTTTGGTTCCTTGTAAAACCCTCTGTAGAAAGGGTTCTACGTGGAACCAAAAAGGGTTCTTCCAATGGTTATCCTATGGGGACAGTCAAATAACCTTTTTAGGTTCTAGATAGCAATTCGTTTTTCTAAAAGTGTACCAATCCACCCCTACTCCAACCCCTAGCCCATTATCCATGACATCAGCAAATGTATGTCTCTCTGTTTGGACCTTTGACCCTCAGCACTGTCTCTCTGTGTGGACCTTTGACCCCCAGGACTGTCTCTCTGTGTGGACCCCCAGGACTGTCTCTCTGCGTGGACCTTTGAGCGCCTGAACTTTGTCTCTGCTGCCGTCAGTCAGCGGGTGGGAAGTTATGGGTCTTTCTTGGGATGGAAGACTATTTGATTATGTATAAGGAGGAAGTCATGTATCTGCCGCCAGAGCTGTGCTTTATGGAGTCTCAGTAGACAGTTCAACATGTAGTACGGTACCCTGCAGGGCAGTTAGAATAAAATGTACATGTGTTTGTTCTCGAATGTGTGTGTGTATTTTTTTGTGTGTGGGTGTGTGTGTAGTGCCTGCGTGCATGTTGTACGTACATGCGTGAGTGTGTGTGGCTTGTTTGGCCACTGGTCCGTGGTCCCAGAAGTCATTGCCTCTTGTCATGACTCTCTTATGCACCCTCTACACACACAGACAAACACACAGACACACACACACACACACACACACACACACACACACACACACACACACACACACACACACACACACACACACACACACACACACACACACACACACACACACACACACACACACACACACACACACACACACACACACACACACACACACACACACCCACCCTGTCCCCCTGTATTTCAACATGAGGTGAGCTGGCTGCTTGATGAAAGTAAATCTTGTAGAGGGAAAGGGTTTTGGTTGGGTGCACTGAGCATTATTAAATCAGTCTAATCGATTAGTCTAAGTGCTACCTTCTTACTGTGTGCTTAGAATGTGGAATGAGGCACTTTCACCTAGATGTAAGTATGTTGTGGGTGGGTGCCTTTGTGTGTGTGAGTGTGTGCGTGTGCCAGGGTTTCCGTTATGAAAATGTGGCACTAGACATTTGACCGGCAGCATTTTAGTTTGGGGCGGCAGTGGTATAAAGCGTTGGGCCAGTAACTTAAAGGTTACTGGATCGAATCCCCAAGCTGACAAGGTAAAAATCGGTCGTTTTGCCCCTGAACGATCATAACAACATACAGGAACTCAAGTCCTTCTGTTCACCTGACTTAGAATTCCTCACAATCAAATGCCGACCGCATTATCTACCAAGAGAATTCTCTTCGATTATAATCACAGCCGCATATATTCCCCTCCAAGCAGACACATCGACGGCCCTGAACAAACTTTATTTGACTCTATGTAAACTGGAAACCACATATCCTGAGGCTGCATTCATTGTAGCTGGGGATTTTAACAAGGCCAATCTGAAAACAAGACTCCCTAAATTCTATCAGCATATCGATTGTGCAACCAGGGCTGGTAAAACCCTGGATCATTGTTATTCTAACTTCCGCAACACATATAAGGCCCTCCCCCGCCCTCCTTTCGGAAAAGCTGACCACGACTCCATTTTGTTGCTTCCAGCCTATAGACAGAAACTAAAACAGGAAGCTCTCGCGCTCAGGTCTGTTCAACGCTGGTCCGACCAATCTGATTCCACGCTTCAAGATTGCTTCGATCACGTGTACTGGGATATGTTCCGCATTGCGTCAAACAACAACATTGACGAATACGCTGATTCGGTGAGTGAGTTTATTAGCAAGTGCATCGGCGATGTCGTACCCACAGCAACTATTAAAACATTCCCAAATCAGAAACCGTGGATTGATGGCAGCATTCGCGTGAAACTGAAAGCGCGAACTACTGCTTTTAATCAGGGCAAGGTGACCGGAAACATGACCGAATACAAACAGTGTAGCTATTCCCTCCGCAAGGCAATCAAACAAGCTAAGCGTCAGTATAGAGACAAAGTAGAGTCGCAATTCAACGGCTCAGACACAAGAGGTATGTGGCAGGGTCTACAGTCAATCACGGACTACAAAAAGAAAACCAGCCCCGTCGCGGACCAGGATGTCTTGCTCCCAGACAGACTAAACAACTTCTTTGCCCACTTTGAGGACAATACAGTGCCACTGACACGGCCCGCTACCAAAACCTGTGGACTCTCCTTCACTGCAGGCAACGTGAGTAAAACATTTAAACGTGTTAACCCTCGCAAGGCCGCAGGCCCAGACGGCATCCCCAGCCACGTCCTCAGAGCATGTGCAGACCAGCTGGCTGGTGTGTTTACGGACATATTCAACCAATCCTTATCCCAGTCTGCTGTCCCCACATGCTTCAAGAGGGCCACCATTGTTCCTGTTCCCAAGAAAGCTAAGGTAACTGAGCTAAACGACTACCGCCCCGTAGCAATCACTTCCGTCATCATGAAGTGCTTTGAGAGACTAGTCAAGGACCATATCACCTCCACCCTACCTGACACCCTAGACCCACTCCAATTTGCCTACCGCCCCAATAGGTCCACAGACGACACAATCGCAACCACACTGCACACTGCCCTAACCCATCTGGACAAGAGGAATACCTACCTGAGAATGCTGTTCATCGACTACAGCTCAGCATTTAACACCATAGTACCCTCCAAACTCGTCATCAAGCTCGAGACCCTGGGTCTCGACCCCGCCCTGTGCAACTGGGTACTGAACTTCTTGACGGGCTGCCACCAGGTGGTGAGGGTAGGTAACAACATCTCCACTCCGCTGATCCTCAACACTGGGGCCCCACAAGGGTGCGTTCTGAGCCCTCTCCTGTATTCCCTGTTCACCCACGACTGTGTGGCCATGCACGGCTCCAACTCAATCATCAAGTTTGCATACGACACTACAGTGGTAGGCTTGATTACCAACAACGACGAGATGGCCTACAGGGAGGAGGTGAGGGCCCTTGGAGTGTGGTGTCATGAAAATAACCTCACACTCAACGTCAACAAAACAAAGTAGATGATCGTGGACTTCAGAAAACAGCTGAGGGAGCACCCCCCTATCCACATCGACGGGACAGTAGTGGAGAGGGTAGTACGTTTTAAGTTCCTCGGCGTACACATCACGGACAAACTGAAATGGTCCACCCACACAGACAGCGTGGGGAAGAAGGCTCATCAGCGCCTCTTCAACCTTAGGAGGCTGAAGAAATTTGGCTTGTCACCAAAAGCACTCACAAACTTTTACAGATGCACAATTGAGAGCATCCTGTTGGGCTGTATCACCACCTGGTAGGGCAACTGCTCCGCCCACAACCGTAAGGCTCTCCAGAGGGTGTGAGGACTGCGCACTACACCACCCGATGTCACAGGAAGGCCATAAAGATCATCAAGGACAACAACCACCCGAGCCACTGCCTGTTCACCCCGCTATCATCCAGAAGGCGAGGTCAGTACAGGTGCATCAAGGGACCGAGAGACTGAAAAACAGCTTCTATCTCAAGGCCATCAGACTGTTAAACAGCCACCACTAACATTGAGTGGCTGCTGCCAACATACTGACTCGACTTCAGCCACTTTAACAATGTAAAAATGTATGTAAAAATGTATCACTAGCCACTTTAAACAATGCCACTTCATATAATGTTTACATACCCTACATTACCCATCTCATATGTATATACTGTACTCGATACCATCTACTGCATCTTGCCTATGCCGTTCTGTACCATCACTCATTCATATATTTTTATGTACATATTCTTCATTCCTTTACACTTGTGTGTATAAGGTAGTTGTTGTGAAATTGATAGGTTAGATTACTTGTTGGTTATTACTGCATTGTTGGAACTAGAAGCACAAGCATTTCGCTACACTCGCATTAACATCTGCTAACCAAGGGTATGTGACAAATAACATTTGATTTGATTTGATTTGAGGCAGTTAACCCACTCTTCCCTGGTAGGCCGTCATTGTAAATAAGAATTTGTTCTTAACTCACTTGCCTAGTTAAATAAAGGTTAAATAAAAAATTTACCAGACATTTGAGAAGTTTACCGGACCCATATGCATTGGGTGTGTAACCAGATGAGAGCGTCCACCCACGGTGCTCAGAATGACAGAAATAACATTTATATTATGGTAAATAATCTTAACAGAACATGCAAGTCGAGGATGCAATGACGTGTTTCCTTACCGCGCACTTTGAAGATGTTACAATAAGTGACCACATGTACTTTTCCTCAGCCAACAAGATGAGTAAGAAACAGCAAAATCACTATCCTAATCATAGGAGGTGCGTGAGTTTCAGGTTTGGGGAAACACATTTCACCATAAAAATGCACCTTCATAATAAAGCATTCCATGCATCATTACATTTGCAGACTTATGTAGATTTGATATTCATAATTTAGGCTAATAATGTAAATCACTATTTGCAAAAAATACCGTTCAATGCATGGCTGAGCACGTATAGAACAGGCTATAGGCTATATCAGGTAAGTTTATTCTTTCTTTGCACGGGAAAACACATGTAATGCAATTCTACTACACTTTATCTGACTGAAGACATTAGCAGAATATTTTTTATTACTCTGCTGACATTGACAAACAGAACAATAAAAACGACCTTGTCCGTATAATAGGCTTATGAGAACGGGAGACATACAGAACATGACGTCCATCTAAACTGGAGGAGGACATGAAAAGGGGAAGCTAATGATCCTCTGTGGCCAAGTCATGCTTTAGTAGCCTATTTTCAATGATTAGATGTATTTCAGTTTAGACAGGAGTAGGCTAATTAGGCTATATAATCTTGGCAATTTAATTCAATTGACTTAGGGAAAGCTTAGCTTCCCCTAGACTTATGGACGCGCCGCCTATGAGTCTATGCCAATCTACTATCCCCCATAGTAGAAAAGTTGACCTATTCTATTGGTCAGCTTGTGGAGAAAGAAATAGGCCAAACAGACTGGGACAGTCGTGGGACGACTAACTGAAGTTTATTTAGTGCTTTATTCGGGTAGCCGGAAAGTAGAGCATTGCAGTAGTCTAACCTAGAAGTGACAAAAGCATGGATGAATTTTTGGACAGAAAGTTTCTGATTTTTGCAATGTTACGTAGATGGAAAAAAGTTGTCCTTGAAACAGTCTTGATATGTTCGTCAAAAGAGAGATCAGGGTCCAGAGTATAGGGTGTGTGAAACCCTGGTGTGTGCATAGGGTGTGTGAAACCCTGGTGTGTGCATAGGGTGTGTGAAACCCTGGGGTGTACATAGGATGTGTGTGAAACCCTGGTGTGTGCATAGGGTGTGTGTGAAACCCTGGTGTGTGCATAGGGTGTGTGAAACCCTGGGGTGTACATAGGATGTGTGAAACCCTAGTGTGTACATAGGATGTGTGTGAAACCCTGGGGTGTACATAGGATGTGTGTGAAACCCTGGTGTGTGCATAGGATGTGTGAAACCCTGGTGTGTACATAGGATGTGTGTGAAACCCGGGGGTGTACATAGGATGTGTGTGAAACCCTGGGGTGTACATAGGATGTGTGTGAAACCCTGGTGTGTACATAGGGTGTGTGTGAAACCCTAGTGTGTACATAGGATGTGTTTGAAACACTAGTGTGTCCATAGGATGTTTGTGAAACCCTAGTGTGTACATAGGGTGTGTGTGAAACCCTAGTGTGTACATAGGATGTGTATGAAACCCTGGTGTGTACATAGGATGTGTGTGAAACCCTGGTGTGTACATAGGGTGTGTGTGTGTGTGTGTGTGTGTGTGAAACCCTGGTGTGTACATAGGATGTGTGTGAAACCCTGGTGTGTGCATAGGATGTGTGTGAAACCCTGGGGTGTACATAGGATGTGTGTGAAACCCTGGGGTGTACATAGGATGTGTGTGAAACCCTGGGGTGTACATAGGATGTGTGTGAAACCCTGGTGTGTGCATAGGATGTGTGTGAAACCCTGGGGTGTACATAGGATGTGTGAAACCCTGGTGTGTACATAGGATGTGTGTGAAACCCTGGGGTGTACATAGGATGTGTGTGAAACCCTGGGGTGTACATAGGATGTGTGTGAAACCCTGGGGTGTACATAGGGTGTGTGTGAAACCCTAGTGTGTACATAGGATGTGTGTGAAACCCTGGTGTGTACATAGGATGTGTGTGAAACCCTGGTGTGTGCATAGGATGTGTGTGAAACCCTGGGGTGTACATAGGATGTGTGAAACCCTGGTGTGTACATAGGATGTGTGTGAAACCCTGGGGTGTACATAGGATGTGTGTGAAACCCTGGGGTGTACATAGGATGTGTGTGAAACCCTGGGGTGTACATAGGGTGTGTGTGAAACCCTAGTGTGTACATAGGATGTGTGTGAAACCCTGGTGTGTACATAGGATGTGTGTGAAACCCTGGTGTGTACATAGGGTGTGTGTGAAACCCTGGTGTGTACATAGGATGTTTGCGAAACCCTGGTGTGTACATAGGATGTGTGTGAAACCCTGGTGTGTACATAGGATGTGTGTGAAACACTAGTGTGTACATAGGATGTGTGTGAAACCCTAGTGTGTACATAGGATGTGTGTGAAACCCTGGTGTGTACATAGGATGTGTGTGAAACCCTAGTGTGTACATAGGATGTGTGTGAAACCCTGGTGTGTACATAGGATGTGTGTGAAACCCTGGTGTGTACATAGGATGTGTGTGAAACCCTGGTGTGTACATAGGATGTGTGTGAAACACTAGTGTGTACATAGGATGTGTGTGAAACCCTAGTGTGTACATAGGATGTGTGTGAAACCCTGGTGTGTACATAGGATGTGTGTGAAACCCTGGTGTGTACACAGGGTGTGTGTGTGAAACCCTGGTGTGTACACAGGGTGTGTGAAACCCTGGTGTGTACATAGGATGTGTGTGAAACCCTGGTGTGTACATAGGATGTGTGTGAAACCCTGGTGTGTACATAGGATGTGTGTGAAACCCTGGTGTGTACATAGGATGTGTGTGAAACCCTGGTGTGTACATAGGGTGTGTGTGAAACCCTGGTGTGTACATAGGATGTGTATGAAACCCTGGTATGTACACAGGGTGTGTGTGAAACCCTGGTGTGTGCATAGGGTGTGTGTGAAACCCGGGCGTGTGGATAAGGTGTGTGTGTGTATGAAACTCTGGTGTGTGCATAGGGTGTGTATGTATATCTTCTAGGGTGTGTTTATTCTTGAATGTTTAAATGTTGTTTGTGTTTGACATGCATGTTAGTGAGTGTGTGCATTCATAGCTTTCCAATTGTCCATAGTCAAATCAATTTATCAATACAATTCTGTTTGATGATTTATCTATGTTCATGTGATATATTACACTCAAGGCTGTTAGAATAACGAAGATGTCGAATAGGGGAAGCAAGAGGATAAGTAGAAAACTGTACACATGTCCAATTTACACTTTTAGCTTGTACCAAAGGCTGTTTGCTCTCTCTGGGTTATAAAACACCAAAAGCGAAGTCAAGTTGTATTGTGATTCTAGTCACAGATAAGGGGTTTCGTTAGGTCTAATGAGACAAAGCGAAGTGCTTTTTAAGGAGTATTACCGTTGGGGATTGTCATAATGGGACAAACGTTTAATTTCATCACTCTGGACAGCGTACAGTACAGTAGAAGTATGTACTTAAATCTTTGTGTGGAATGACTCTGAATAGCCTTGGTCCTCTATGACAGGCTGGCCATTAGAAGCCTGATGGAGTCAGTGTTAATAATTGAGGGGTCTTTGGTAAGCTCAGTATGAAACACTTAAGACCGGGACTAGTTCATGTCATGATCTGACTGCTGTAGACTGATTAAAAGGCTGGAAACGAAAAGGGAAACGGTGGCCACGTCTGCTAGCTGGCTCCGCTTCTTGACCCAGTTTAATTAACACTACAGCTCAACTGTGGGGGGGAGAGCTCGACTCGACTCCACGTACAGAGTATCATGCATCTATCATACAGTATCTAGGGGCCAGGAATGGGTTTTATCTAGGGGCCAGGAATGGGTTTTATCTAGGGGCCAGGAAGCGGTTTTATCTAGGGGCCAGGAAGCGGTTTTATCTAGGGGCCAGGAAGGGGTTTTATCTAGGGGCCAGGAAGGGTTTTTATCTAGGGGCCAGGAAGGGGTTTTATCTAGGTGCCAGGAATGGGTTTTATCTAGGGGCCAGGAAGCGGTTTTATCTAGGGGCCAGGAAGCGGTTTTATCTAGGTAACAGGAAGGGGTTTTATCTAGGGGCCAGGAAGGGGTTTTATCTAGGGGCCAGGAAGCGGTTTTATCTAGGGGCCAGGAAGCGGTTTTATCTAGGGGCCAGGAAGGGGTTTTATCTAGGGGCCAGGAAGGGGTTTTATCTAGGGGCCAGGAAGTGGTTTTATCTAGGTGCCAGGAATGGGTTTTATCTAGGGGCCAGGAAGGGTTTTATCTAGGTGCCAGGTAGGGGTTTTATCTAGGGGCCAGGAAGCGGTTTTATCTAGGGGCCAGGAAGTGGTTTTATCTAGGTGCCAGGAATGGGTTTTATCTAGGGGCCAGGGAGGGTTTCATCTAGGGGCCAGGTAGGGGTTTTATCTAGGTGCCAGGAATGGGTTTTATCTAGGGGCCAGGAAGGGTTTTATCTAGGTGCCAGGTAGGGGTTTTATCTAGGGGCCAGGAAGCGGTTTTATCTAGGGGCCAGGAAGTGGTTTTATCTAGGTGCCAGGAATGGGTTTTATCTTGGGTCCAGGAAGGGTTTCATCTAGGGGCCAGGTAGGGGTTTTATCTAGGGGCCAGGAAGCGGTTTTATCTAGGGGCCAGGAAGCGGTTTTATCTAGGGGCCAGGAAGGGGTTTTATTTAGGGGCCAGGTAGGGGTTTTATCTAGGGTCCAGGAAGCGGTTTTATCTAGGGGCCAGGAAGTGGTTTTATCTAGGTGCCAGGAATGGGTTTTATCTAGGGGCCAGGATGGGTTTCATCTAGGGGCCAGGTAGGGGTTTTATCTAGGGGCCAGGAAGCGGTTTTATCTAGGGGCCAGGAAGCGGTTTTATCTAGGGGCCAGGAAGCGGTTTTATCTAGTGGCCAGGAAGGGGTTTTATCTAGGGGCCAGGAAGGGGTTTTATCTAGGTGCCAGGAATGGGTTTTATCTAGGGGCCAGGAAGCGGTTTTATCTAGGGGCCAGGAAGCGGTTTTATCTAGGTGCCAGGAAGGGGTTTTATCTAGGGGCCAGGAAGGGGTTTTATTTAGGGGCCAGGAAGGGGTTTTATCTAGGGGCCAGGAAGGGGTTTTATCTAGGGGCCAGGAAGGGGTTTTATTTAGGGGCCAGGAAGGGGTTTTATCTAGGGGCCAGGAAGCGGTTTTATCTAGGGGCCAGGAAGGGGTTTTATCTAGGGGCCAGGAAGGGGTTTTATCTAGGTGCCAGGAATGGGTTTTATCTAGGGGCCAGGAAGCGGTTTTATCTAGGGGCCAGGAAGCGGTTTTATCTAGGTGCCAGGAAGGGGTTTTATTTAGGGGCCAGGTAGGGGTTTTATCTAGGGGCCAGGAAGGGGTTTTATCTAGGTGCCAGGAAGGGGTTTTATTTAGGGGCCAGGTAGGGGTTTTATCTAGGTGCCAGGAAGGGGTTTTATCTAGGGGCCAGGAAGCGGTTTTATCTAGTGGCCAGGAAGGGGTTTTATCTAGGTGCCAGGAATGGGTTTTATTTAAGGGCCAGGAAGGGGTTTTATCTAGGTGCCAGGAATGGGTTTTATTTAGGGGCCAGGAAGGGTTTTATCTAGGTGCCAGGAAGGGGTTTTATTTAGGGTCCAGGAAGCGGTTTTATTTAGGTGCCAGGAAGGGGTTTTATCTAGGGGCCAGGAAGGGGTTTTATTTAGGGGCCAGGAAGGGGTTTTATCTAGGGGCCAGGAAGTGGTTTTATCTAGGTGCCAGGAAGGGTTTTTATTTAGGGGCCAGGAGGGGTTTTTATATAGGGGCCAGGAAGGGTTTTTATCTAGGGGCCAGGAAGGGGTTTTATTTAGGGACCAGGAGGGGGTTTTATCTAGGGGCCAGGTTTTATCTAGGGGCCAGGAAGGGGTTTTATCTAGGTGCCAGGAAGGGGTTTTATCTAGGGGCCAGGAAGGGGTTTTATTTAGGGGCCAGGAGGGGGTTTTATCTAGGTGCCAGGAAGGGGTTTTATCTAGGGGCCAGGAAGGGTTTTTATTTAGGTGCCAGGAAAGGGTTTTTCAGTTTATAGATAGGGCCCATACAACCCTGTCCCTTTGTATCATGTCAATATCATGGTCATCTCTATTTCTATCTCTATTTGCTTTGCCACTCCCAGTGTTAGGAGCCTGGTTTAGTACTGCAGTGTGAAACCCAAAAGCAGAACACTGAGCCAGATGGGTTTTCAGTGTAAGGGGGTGTGAAAGAGAAAAGGATGTTTCTAGACAGACATATTTGGCTTTGATCTGAGAGAGCTTAGCAAGAAAGCAACCCTGCTCTCTCTCTCTCTCTCTCTGTCTTTGTCTTTGTCTTTGTCTCTCTCTCTCTCTCTCTCTCTCTCTCTCTCTCTCTCTCTCTCTCTCTCTCTCTCTCTCTCTCTCTCTCTCTCTCTCTCTCTCTCTCTCTCTCTCTCTCTCTCTCTCTCTCTCTCTCTCTCTCTCTCTCTCTCTCTCTCTCTCTCTCTTTCTCACCGCTCCAGCAAAGCGTATTGTCTTAGTGGTAATGGTTTCTCTCAGGTCATTAGCAGTGATTCCTGTGAGCAGCTTTATTACTGTGCTGCTTCCTCCCATATATTTCCCAAATCGAACACACACACGCACACGCACACGCACACACAAACACACGCACACGCGCGCACGCACACACACACACACACACACACACACACACACACACACACACACACACACACACACACACACACACACACACACACACACACACACACACACACACACACACACACACACACACACAACAATACAAACACCCTCAGTGCAGACCCCAGCTGGTTTTTGAAAGCTTGCAGTATTAAGCCTTCATTCTCCTTAAAAGCTGTTTTAAATAGTCTGCATACCCGTGTCAGAGCGTCCCTCTCAAGGATTAACAGAGAGCTGAGACGTTGTTCATTTTCTCTCACTCTTATCTCTTCTCCTGTTTGGGGAAATGGTGCGATAGGACAGACCATTTGGGAGTGCTGTCAACAGCACATGTTCATATCCGTGCGTGTGTGTGTTTGTTCCCAAGTGTGTGTGTGTGTGTGTGTGTGTGTGTGTGTGTGTGTGTGTGTGTGTGTGTGTGTGTGTGTGTGTGTGTGTGTGTGTGTGTGTGTGTGTGTGTGTGTGTGTGTGTGTGTGTGTGTGTGTGTGTGAAACTGGCTCTCATGAGGACCGCCACAGGAAAGGAAGACCCAGAGTTACCTCTACTGCAGAGGATAAGTTCATTAGAGTTACCAGCTTTAGAAATTACAGACACTTCTCAACATCAACTGTTCAGAGCAGACTGCGTGAATCAGGCCTTCATGGCCGAATTTCTGCAAAGAAACCACCACTAATGGACACCAATAAAAAGAAGAGACTTGCTTGGGCCAAGAAACACGAGCAATGGACATTAGACTGATGGAAATCTGTCCTTTGGTCTGATGAGTCCAAATTGGAGATTTTTGGTTCCAACCGCCATGTCTTTGTGAGATGCAGAGTAGGTGAACGGATGATCTCCACATGTGTGGTTCCCACCGTGAAGCATGGAGGAGGAGGTGTGATGGTGTGGGGGTGCTTTGCTGGTGACACTGTCAGTGATTTATTTAGAATTCAAGGCACACTTAACCAGCATGGCTACCACAGCATTCTGCAGTCGTCCCATCTGGTTTGCGCTTAGTGGGCTATTTCACCAAGAAGGAGAGTGATGGAGTGCTGCATCAGATGACCTGGCCTCCACAATCATCCGACCTCAACCCAATTGAGATGGTTTGGGATGAGTTGGACCGCAGAGTGAAGGAAAAGCAGCCAACAAGTGCTCAACATATGTGGGAACTCCTTCAAGACTGTTGGAAAATCATTCCAGGTGAAGCTGGTTGAGAGAATGTAAGTCTCCCGGGTGGCGCAGTGGTCTAGGGCACTGCATCGCAGTGCTAACTGCGCCACCAGAGTCTCTGGGTTCGCGCCCAGGCTGGGCTGGGTTCGCGCCCAGGCTCTGTCGCAGCCGGCCGCAACCGGGAGATCCGTGGGGCGACGCACAATTGGCATAGCGTCGTCCGGGTTAGGGAGGGTTTGGCCGGTAGGGATATCCTTGTCTCAGTATGTAAAAAAATAATAAAAAATAAAAAAATGTTATAAAATGTATGTACTCTACTGTAAGTCGCTCTGGATAAGAGCGTCTGCTCTTGGCCGGTAGGGATATCCTTGTCTCAGTATGTAAAAATTTAATAAAATGTATGCACTCTACTGTAAGTCGCTCTGGATAAGAGCGTCTGCTCTTGGCCGGTAGGGATATCCTTGTCTCAG
Source organism: Salvelinus alpinus (assembly GCF_045679555.1). Taxonomy (NCBI): domain Eukaryota; kingdom Metazoa; phylum Chordata; class Actinopteri; order Salmoniformes; family Salmonidae; genus Salvelinus; species Salvelinus alpinus. Next base: position 83,660,623 of record NC_092090.1, on the reverse strand, counting down.
TATGTAAAAATTTAATAAAATGTATGCACTCTACTGTAAGTCGCTCTGGATAAGAGCGTCTGCTCTTGGCCGGTAGGGATATCCTTGTCTCAGTATGTAAAAATTTAATAAAATGTATGCACTCTACTGTAAGTCGCTCTGGATAAGAGCGTCTGCTAAATGACTAAAATGTAAATGTAAATGTAAAGAATGCAAAGCTGTCATCAAGGCAAAGGGTGGCTACTTGGAAGAATCTAAAATCTATTTTGATTTGTTTAATACTTTTTTGGTTACCACATGATTTCATATGTGTTATTTCATAGTTTTGATGTCTTCACTATTATTCTATAATGTTGAAAATAGTTCAAATAAAGAAAATACCCTGGAATGAGTATGTGTCCAAACTTTTGACTGGTACTGTATGTGAGTGAGTGAGCAGAGCGAGAGAGAGGCAGATGGTGTGGAGAAGGTAAATGAGATTGTGTGTCATGAGTTATAGGCCACGCATAATTTTTTGTTGTTGGTTTGTCTGTGTGTGCGTGAGTGAGACAGGGAGGTAAATGGGATATTGGAATGTGGAAAATTAAAGTGACTGCCATGGAACACGGCTATTTCTGTCCCCTGTTCCTTCTCTCCTCCCATTTCCTGTTCTTTTCCCACTCTATCTCCGGTGCTGTGGTCACATCTATCCACCTCTTCAACTCCTCCATTCCCTCATTCTCTCCCTCCATTACATCTCTCTTCTTTCTTTCTCTCTCTCTCTCTCCCTCTCCCTCACCCCCTCTCTCTTTATCCCCTCCTCTCTCTCTATGTTCCTCTCTCCTCTCTCTCTCAATACAATTCAATTCAAAGGGTTTTATTGGCATGGGAAACATATGTTTACATTGCCTAAGCAAGTGATAATAGATAATAAACAAAAGTGAAATAAACAATCAAATGAACAGTAAACATTACACTCACAAAAGTTTCTAAATAATTACTATGTACAGTGTTGTAACAATGTGCAAATAGTTGAAGAAAAAAAGGGAAAATAAATAAACACATATGGGTTGTATTTACAATGGTATTTGTTCTTCACTGGTTGCCCTTTTCTTGTGGCAACAGGTCACAAATGTTGCTGCTGTGATGGCACACTGTGGTATTTATCCAATAGATATGGGAGTTTATCAAAATTGGATTTGTTTTCAAATTCTTTGTGGGTCTGTGTAATCTGAGGGAAATATGTGTCTCTAATATGGTCAAACATCTGGCAGGAGGTTAGGAAGTGCAGCTCAGTTTCCACCTCATTTTGTGGGCAGTGTGCACATAGCCTGTCTTCTCTTGAGAGCCAGGTCTGCATACGGTCAGCAATGTGCGCAACTGGTTAACTGAAGTCAGGTGCAGGAGAGCAGAGATGAGTGAACAGGCACACTTTATTTGGCAGAAGGAAAACAGTCAGACGCAACTGCGTAACGACACTCCCGCCAAAGGCAAAAGTGAATAGCGCACTCGTCACACAAATAATGTATAGCATACAATACTGCGGGTTCCAAACAAGACCCGGCGAAAAACCAGCATGAAGCGTGACACATAACATGTAACGAACAATTACACACACAGACATGGGGGGGAACAGAGGATAATATACACGTAGATTGATGAGGGGATGTAAAACAGGTGTGCGGAAAAACAAGACAAAACAAATGGAAAATGAAAGGTGGAGCGGCGATGGCTGAGCGCCGCGCGAACAAGAAGAGGCGGGAGTTGTGACACATACTGTATGTGTTCAAGGCTATGTTCACTGAGTCTGTACATAGTCAAAGCTTTCCTTAATTTTTGATCAGTCACAGTGGTCAGGTATTCTGCTTAGTTAATTCTTTCCAGTGTGTCAAATAGTTATATTTTTGCTTTCTCAGAATTTGGTTGGGTTTAATTGTGTTGCTGGCCTGGGGCTCTGTGGTGTCTGTTTGTGTTTGTGAACAAAGCCCCAGAATCAGCTGGCTGAGGGGACTCCTCTCTAGGTTAATCTCTCTGTAGGTGAGGGCTTTTTGGTGAAATGTGTGGGCATCGCTTCTTTTTAGGTGGTTTGAAATTTAACGCCCCTTTTCTGGATTTTGATAGCGGGTATAGTCCTAATTCTGCTCTGCATGCATTGTTTGGGGTTTTGCATTGTAGACAAAGTATATTTTTGCTGAATTATGCATGCAGAGTTTCAATTGGGTGTTTCTCCCATTTTGTGAATTATTGGTTTGTGAGTGGACCCCATACCTCACAACTAGGCCTGTTGCAGTGACCATATTGCTGCCACACTGGCATTCATGAGTCATGACCGCAGTAAAATTCAACATGACCATTGACTCATGGTAATCTCCTCTTATGCACTCTGGACATACGTTAGTAGTACCTAGGGCTGTGGCAGTCATGACATTTTGTCAGCAGGTGATTGTCAAGCAAATAACTGCTGGTCTCACGGTAATTGACCGTTAATTAACATTAACACGTTTATCATCTCCTGGCTTCCACACATAGCCTACAAGCCACTGATGCAGACCTTGGGAACATCTACATTTTAAAAAGTCTAATAAATCAATTGAATATAGCCTACACCAGCACAATAAATCCATTATTTATTTTAGACAGGTCTAAAGAAACATGATATGAAGAAAATGTAGTCTATTTCAGAAGAACAGAATAGCATACTCTGAGTTGTCCTTATGTTAGCGTTTCACTGTAAGGGCTATATAAATCAAATACATTTTTATTAGTCACATGCGCCAAATACAACAGGTGTGGACCTTACAGTGAAATGATTACTTACGAGCCCCTAACACACAATGGGGCCCGCAGTTTTAAAAAATACGGATACACCTGTTGTATTCGGCGCATGTGACTAATATAATTTGATTTGATTTGATGTTAGGCCCTGATATGGCTATGCCATATGCTTGTGGGCTGTACTAGTTCATTTAGCAGACAAGATTTGCTTAGAATTCCATTGTATTATTTAGTATTATTTTATAGTATGATTGAATTCCATGCAATTGCACATAGCTGAATAAAATAGAACGCATATTTTCTCCAAAGGAAGTGCGCACATGCCGCTATTTTATGTTGAGAGGATAACAAACAAACAGGTTCTCCTATATGCTTCATTTTGAGTTATTAATACAACTTTAGGCTGCATGATGCGACTCTAATGATTATTTGAAAAACGTTTCATGAAAGGAATGAGCTCTGATTTATTTATTGTGCAGGCTGCACACACTTCATCAGTCTCTCATTCACAATTTGACAAGCACTTGATAATATTCTCACCAGGCTTCGAATTTCCCGGCGGCCATAATGCCATGCCTTTTGCGGCCAAATTGGCCTTGTGCCCTTGGGCTGAATATAATAATTATAATTCCCTTCTCCTGGCTGCGGAGAAGCACCTCGCACTCACATGGCTCTCTCAGATATTTCATTTCTTATTAGCCAATGCCCGTAATGGGATCGGTTCCTTCTCACAGGCATCTCAGCTAAGAAGTTGGCTAAGTGAAGACAGACATCCGGGACGCATCTGAGCGCGTCCCTCTTATCGAATTCCGAGGCAAATTGAAGATATTGGAAGAACTGTTCACATTTCCTTTTCGTCAGCCAACAAGATGAGTAGGCCTAACGAACAGCAAAAACACTAGCCTATGTCAATCTACTATCCCCCATAGTACAAAAGTCGACCTGTTATATTGGTCAACGTGTCCTTCTGTGCAAGAAAATAAATATTCCAAACATACTCTGCGATAGTTGTAGGATACGATAGATCCCAAAGTAATACAACCACTCGCATCAAAAAACCTTTTCAAAGCAATGAGGCTGACGCAACAAATCAGAATGTTTAGCTTAAAATGTTGATAAACTATTAGGCTATTTCTTCATATTATAAGCGCAGCAATGCTCACACAATAATTTTCAAGTGATAGGCTAATATTGTCACCCATCAGACTATTCTTAATGTAATTTTGTCTTTACATATACTAAATCATATACAGTGCATTTGGAAAGTATTCAGACCCCTTTACTTTTTCCACGTTTTGTTACGTTACAGCCTTATTCTAAAATGGAACAAATAAATACAAATCCTCATCTATCTACACACAATACCCCATAATGACAAAGCAAAAACATTTTATTTACACATTTATTAAACATTTAAAGCTGAAATATCACATTTACATAAGTATTCAGACCCTTTACTCAGTACCTTGTGGAAGCACTTTGGTAGCGAATCTTCTTGGGTATGACGCTATTTGGGGAGTTTCTCCCATTCTTCTCTGCAGATCCTCTCAAGCTTTGTCAGGTTGGATGCGCAGCATTGCTGCACAGTTATTTTCAGGTCTCTCCAGAGACGTTTAATCGGGTTCAAAATCCAGGCTCTGGCTGGACATTCAGAGACTTGTCCCGAAGCCACTCCTGCATTGTCTTGGCTGTGTGCTTAGGGTCGTTGAACCGTCGCCCCAGTCTGAGGTCCTGAGTGCTCTGGAGCAGGTTTTCATCAAGGACCTCTCTGTACTTTGCTCCATTCATCTTTCCCTTGATCCTGACTAGTCTCCCAGTCCTTGCCACTGAAAAACATCCCCACAGCATGATGTGCTGCCACCATGCTTCACTGTAGGGATGGTGCCAGGTTTCCTCCAGACGTGATGCTTGGCATTCAGGCCAAATAGTTCAATCTCGGTTTCATTGGACCAGAGAATCTTGTTTCTCATGGTCTGAGAGTCTTTCGGTGCCTTTTGTCAAACTCAAAGCGGGTTGTCATGTGCTTTTTACTGAGGAGTGGCTTCCGTCTGGCCACTCTACCATAAAGGCCTGATTGGTGGAGTGCTGCAGAGATGGTTGTCCTTCTGGAAGGTTCTCCCATCTCCATAGGGGAGCTCTGTCAGAGTGACCATTGGGTTCTTGGTCACAACCCTGACCAAAGCCCTTCTCCCCCGATTGCTCAGTTTGGCCAGGCGGCCAGCTCTAGGAAGAGTCTTGGTGGTTCCAAACTTCTTCCATTTAATAATGATGGAGGCCACTGTCTTCTTGGGGACCTTCAATGCTGAAGAAGTTTTTTGGTACCCTTCCCCAGATCTGTGTCTCAACACAATCCTGTCTTGGAGCTCTATGGAAAATTCCTTCGACCTCATGGCTTGTTTTTTGCTCTGACATGCAATGTCAACTGTGGGACCTTATATAGACAGGTGTGTGCCTTTTCAAACTATGCCCAATGAATTGAATTTACCACAGATGGAATCCAATCAAGTTGTAAAAACATCTCAAGGATGATCAATGGAAACAGAATGCACCTGAGCTCAATTTCGAGTCTCACAGCAAAAGCTCTGAATATTTATGTAAATAAGGTATTTCTGTTTTTAATTTTTTATAAATGTGCCAACATTTCTAAAAACCTGTTTTCACTTTGTCATTATGGGGGTAGAGTTTCCTGATTAGCAAGAGGCAGTCTGTGCTTAGCTTCGTTGTTTCTTAGAAACACAGTTTGAGATCATTGTGAAGGGATTTCACCGGTGGTTGAATTGGGAATTGGGCTTCACAGGAAAATGTTGTCCAAGGTTGAAACAGTAACTGGACATGTATTCTAAGCGGGTTGCTTGTGTGGATATTGGAACATACACTATATATTAAAGTTAGTGGATTAGAATTAGTGGATTCGGGCTAATTCAGCCACACCCGTTGCTGACAGGTGTATAAAATCCAGCACACAGTCCTCGGTTGCAACAATTACTGTCGAGTTTCAAACTGCCTCTGGAAGCATTGTCAGCAAGAGAACTGTTCGTTGGGAGCTTCATGAAATGGGTTTCCATGGCTGAGTAGCCGCACAGTGTAACGTCTGCTTCCAACTCACCCTCTCAAACACGTAGAGCCCCTGAACGCAGCTCACTTTCCAGCCCACTTTCCAGCTCACACTCTCAAACACATAGACCCTGAACGCAGCTCACTCTCCAGATCCCAATCACCTGAATTCTGATCACCTGTTCACACACCTGTATGTCATGATCACACACTATTTAATTCAGTTCTTTGCACCCCATCATTGTGAGGTATTGTATGTTTTGTGACACACTTCTATTCAGAGCTCTATTTTCCTGTAATTTAATCCTCCCGTGTATCACAGGTTTTGCCTGCCTCACTAACGACGCCTATACCTTAGCCTATCGGATTTCCTGTTATCAACCTATTGCCTGATCTCCCAGACAACGTTACTAGCCTTTTCCCTTCCTGTACTGTTGCCTTTTTGGACCCCCTGTGTATGACCTTCTGCCTGCCCCTGGACCCAACTACCTGCCTCCTCCAGTGGTCCTTTACAATAAACACCTGCTGCGCCCTGCTCTTGAAACCAGCTCTCTGTCTCCCATCGTGTTCTTTACACACAGAAGCCTAAATTAACCATGCACAATGCCAAGCGTTGGCTAGAGTAGAGTAAAGCTCGTTGCCATTGGACTCTGGAGCAGTAGAAACACGTTTTCTGGAGTCATGAATCACGCTTTACCATCTGTCAGTCCGACGGACAAATCTGGGTTTGGTGGATGCCAGGAGAACGCTACCTGCCCGAATGCATAGTGCCAACTGTAAAGTTTGTTGGAGAAGGAATAATGTTCTGGGTCTGTTTTTCATGGTTTGGGCTAGGCCCCTTAGTTCCAGTAAAGGGAAATCGTAACACTACAGCATACAATGACATTCTAGACTATTCTGTGCTTCCAACTTTGTGGTTACAGTTTGGGGAAGGCCCTTCCTGTTTCAGCATGACAATGCCCCCATGCACAAAGGGAAGTCCATACAGAAATGGTTTGTCGAGATCGGTGTGGAAGAACTTGACTGGCCTGCACAGAGCCCTGACCTCAACCCCATTAAACACCTTTGGGATGAATTGGAACGCCGACTGCAAGCCAGGCCTAATCGGCCAACATCAGTGCTAACTTCACTAATACTCTTGTGGCTGAATGGAAGCAAGTCCCAGCAGTAATGTTCCAACGTCTAGTCCAAAGCCTTTCCAGAAGAGTGGAGGCTGTTATAGCAGCAAAGGGTGACCAACTCCATATTAATGCCCATGATTTTGGAATGAGATGTTCTATGAGCAAGTGTCCACATACTTTTGGTCATGTAGTGCATTATAGCCAATGATTGGCAGAAAGAATGGCCCTATCATGCAGGAGCTGCTAACTAATCTCTGCCATTACACACAGGGGTATAATCCTGTTGATGTGCTGCCAATGCACATTCACACACACACACACACACAGTGTTGTATAACTGACCTTGTGGGCACACACAATTCAGTCCCATTCAAAATAATATTAACCTTAACCCCAAAACCTAAACCTAACCCTAGCTTCTAACCCTGAAACTAACCGTAGCTCCTAAACATAATTCTAAACCTAACACAAATTCTAAACTTAACCCGAGTGGTGCAGCGGTCTAAGGCACTGTATCTCAGTGCTAGAGGTGTCACTACAGACCCTGGTTCGATTCCAAGCTCTATCCCAACTGGCCGTGATTGGGAGTTCCATAGGGAGGAGCACAATTGGCCCAGCGTTGTCCTGGTTAGGGTTTGACCGGGGTAGACCATCATTGTAAATAAGAATTTGTTCTCAACTGACTTCCCTAGTTAAATAAATAAAATAACTAAACCCCCTAGAAATAGCATTTGGCCTTGTGGGGGACTAACAAAATGTCCCCAGTTGGTCAAATGTTTATTTTTTTCCTATTCTTGTGGGGACTTGCCCTTGCTCTAGCATTCTCTTTAAGACTAGCTCTAGCCTTCTTCCACGTCATATGTTTCTTCAAGGTTCCTCTATAGTCTCTACAGTCACAATAGTGTCTACAGTATTTACAGTCCCTGAGCATCTGTAGTCCGTGAGCATCTATAGTCCCTGAGCATCCATAGTCCCAATAGTTTATATAATAGTCATAACTGCTATGGTCTCTTTAGACTCTATAGTCTTGTGTATAGATGGTCTCTTTAGACTCTATAGTCTTGTGTATAGATGGTCTCTTTAGACTCTATAGTCTTGTGTATAGATGGTCTCTATAGACTCTATAGTCTTGTGTATAGATGGTCTCTTTAGACTCTATATTCTTGCCGCTTCCCATACATATAGAATAGCACCTTGTGCTATTACTTAATACTATATTTATTGGTTTTATAATATTTGTATTTTATTTTTTATACAAATTATTTTAAATTGATTTAATTTGCCACCCCTCAATTGTTCGCGGATGATGTGACTCATCCTGGGCAGCTAACTGTAGGGGGCTGGTCTGGGCAGACCTCGTTGTCTTTTGGTCAGTCGGGAATTTCCCTCATGCTTCATAAAATGCGCCACTGGTTTTTGTCAAAGACCTCCACTGAAAAGCTCCGCAGGCAGAATCAATCATACAGTTTGTGACGCCAAACTGTTGTGGAAATTCTTACACAGGGACACTCAAAGTCAATCTTAAATGAATCATTGTTTATTATCAGCGCGCTGGAGAGGTTCCAACCATCTCAATACACCAAGTACACATGACGATCAGGAGCTCCAACGGGGCAGTCCCATTTAGTTCTCTTATAAACTGCAGATAATTCATATTTGCATGATTTAGCTTATTCATAATTAAGGAATCATTAACGTTTGCTTCATTCATGTGACCGACCAATACTGGGTCATGCATGTGACAAACCAATACCTCACGAGGCTTCTTCTCTCCAAGCTGAGATCTTGAAACTGAGATATCTTTTTCTGTAAACAAGGTTTAGAGAAAATTACAGACACTGACAGGGAGGATTCGTTCAATCAGTCACTTGCATGAACACAGAAATTGGTTTATAGAAAAGCACAAACAGGGAACACAGAAATGTATGAATAGAAAAGCACTAACATAAAATGTTCCATCACAATAGTTAAACATATCTATACACACACACACACACACACACACACACACACACACACACACACACACACACACACACACACACACACACACACACACACACACACACACACACACACACACACACACACACACACACACACACACACACACACACACACACACACTACGCATCCATCCAAAACGATCTCTCTCCTCTCTCCATCTCTCACCTCCATACATATGTGCATAAAACACTGTGTTCCTAATATTAATGATCTGCTGGCATTGCCGTGAGACAAGTCATCTCTGCACCAGCGAGACACACAGCTGTTATACACGGTAATGTCTGGTTCTGTACTCTGTACTGTAACACTGTTAACATATGGAAGTCATATTTCATCTGCTTTCATGCATTGCAGCAATAGCCAGAATTGATCTGGGCCATAACTTCTAATACGGTCATAATTGCAGGGATTTCACTCTCTCCCATCCTTTCTCCCCCTAACTCTCTCTTTCTCTTTCTCTCCCTCCCTACTCATCTCTCTCTCTCCCACCCTCTCTCCCCCTCTATTGCTCTCCCTCCCAACTCCTTTCTCTCCCCTACCCTCTCTCTCCCTCTGTCACTACATTCAGACAATTGCAGAAACTCAGCAAGTAAACTGGTAGATTGCCATTGGGCATCATGGGTAAATTCCCAGTGCCTACACTGCGTTTGCTATTGCAGAGTGCGAATGAGTAGAAAATAGGACAGTGCTCTATTTTTTTCTTCTTCTGTTAAGCGGTGAGCCAATCAGCGCAATGCAGGAAATCCAATAGGATCGCTTAGAGGCAGTACCACTGGATTTGTCCTTGAATATAGCTAAATCCTAGAAATACTGGGAAAAAGAAACGTTGCAGCTGGCTATTATAGGTATCTACGTAGATGATGCAGAATGATCTGTTATGTTTGGAAGTTAATGAGTTGATGATTCTAACCTATTCTAGTCCTCATTTTTAAATCAATGTATCTAGTGTTAGTAGTTGCCTCCCGCTTTAACTTGTGGAATCAGAAATGGAAATTCTGCAGATGTGTGATCACGGTCTCTCTCCCCCCTTCTCTCTCTCTCTCTCTCTCTCTCTCTCTCTCTCTCTCTCTCTCTCTCTCTCTCTCTCTCTCTCTCTCTCTCTCTCTCTCTCTCTCTCTCTCTCTCTCTCTCTCTCTCTCTCTCTCTCTCTCTCTCTCTCTCTCTCTCTCTCTCTCTCTCTCTCTCTCTCTCTCTATGGGCAGCCTTGCCCTCTAATCCTGTCACATTCTCAGCCTGTCAGCCTGGGAGCCAAGCTCCTGAGTGAGATGGAGGGAGAGAGAGAGGCAAACCAAAGAAGGAGGGAAATGAAGCGAGGGAGAAAAATATATAGAGAAATGACAAGGGAGGAAACGCAGGACAGAGCGGTCTTGGAACCCAGAACCAAATCTTGTGTGAGCTGACCAGCTATTCAGTTTGGTTTTCAGGGCTGAGATGTTGTCTGCTACCGAACAGAGGTAGCAGACAAGTAGCACCCCCCAAAAAAGCTCTGCCAAAGCCCATCCCTAGACACCTTCCAATGTTTTCGACGCTGACCATTTTTTCATGTTAGCATTGTGTCAAGCACCACCTTTGTCGACCCCAGGAAGAGCAGATGCTGCTTTAGCAGTAGCTATGGGGATCCTAATAAAATATGAAATACCTCTGCAAATCATGATTAGTTTAAGACTCAGTGACACTAATCCACTGCACCAGAATGGTGAAGAGAGATGAGGAGAGAGGGAGGGAGGGAGGGAGTGGTGAAGAGAGATGAGGAGAGAGGGAGGGAAGGAGTGATGAAGAGAGATGAGGAGAGAGGGAGGGAGGGAGTGGTGAAGAGAGATGAGGAGAGAGGGAGGGAAGGAGTGATGAAGAGAGATGAGGAGAGAGAGAGGGAAGGAGTGATGAAGAGAGATGAGGAGAGAGGGAGGGAAGGAGTGATGAAGAGAGATGAGGAGAGAGGGAGGGAGGGAGTGGTGAAGAGAGATGAGGAGAGAGGGAGGGAATGAGTGATGAAGAGAGATGAGGAGAGAGGGAGGGAAGGAGTGGTGAAGAGAGATGAGGAGAGAGGGAGGGAGTGGTGAAGATAGATGAGGAGAGAGGGAGGGAAGGAGTGGTGAAGAGAGATGAGGAGAGAGGGAGGGAAGGAGTGGTGAAGAGAGATGAGGAGAGAGGGAGGGAAGGAGTGGTGAAAAGAGATGAGGAGGGAGGGAAGGAAGGAGTGGTGAAGAGAGATGAGGAGAGAGGGAGGGAAGGAGTGGTGAAGAGAGATGAGGAGAGAGGGAGGGAAGGAGTGGTGAAGAGAGATGGGGAGGGAGGGAGGGAAGTAGTGGTGAAGAGAGATGAGGAGGGAGGGAGGGAGAGAGATAAGTAGTGGTGAAGAGAGATGAGGAGAGAGGGAGGGAGGGAGTGGTGAAAAGAGATGAGGAGGGAGGGAGTGGTGAAGAGAGATGAGGAGAGAGGGAGGGAAGGAGGGGTGAAGAGAGATGAGAAGAGAAGGAGGGAGGGAAGGAGGGATGAAGAGAGATGGGGAGGGAGGGAAGTAGTGGTGAAGAGAGATGAGGAGGGTGGGAGGGAGGGAGTGGTGAAGAGAGATGAGGAGAGAGGGAGGGAGGGAGTGGTGAAGAGAGATGAGGAGAGAAGGAAGGAATGGTGAAGGGAGATGAGGAGAGAGGAAGGGAAGGAGTGGTGAAAAGAGATGAGGAGGGAGGGAGGGAGGGAGGGAGGGAGTGGTGAAGAGAGATGAGGCGAGAGGGAGGAAGGAATGGTGAAGAGAGATGAGGCGAGAAGGAAGGAATGGTGAAGAGAGATGAGGAGAGAGGGAGGGAGTGGTGAAGAGAGATGAGGAGAGAGGGAGGGAGTGGTGAAGAGAGATGAGGAGAGAAGGAAGGTATGGTAAAGAGAGATGAGGAGAGAGGGAGCGAAGGAGTGGTGAAGAGAGATGGGGAGGGAGGGAGGGAAGTAGTGGTGAAGAGAGACGAGGAGGGAGGGAAGGATAGGTGAAGAGAGATGAGGAGAGAGGGAGGGAAGGAGTGGTGAAGAGAGATGGGGAGAAAGGGAAGTAGTGGTGAAGAGAGATGAGGAGAGAGGGAGGGAAGGAGTGGTGAAGAGAGATGAGGAGGGAGGGAGGGAATCGTGAAGAGAGATGAGGAGAGAAGGAAGGAATGGTAAAGAGAGATGAGGAGAGAGGGAGGGAAGGAGTGGTGAAGAGAGATGAGGAGAGAGGGAAGGAAGGAGTGGTGAAGAGAGATGAGGAGAGAGGGAGGGAAGGAATGGTGAAGAGAGATGAGGAGAGAGGGAAGGAAGGAGGGGTGAAGAGAGATGAGAAGAGAAGGAGGGAGGGAAGGAAGGAGGGATGAAGAGAGATGGGGAGGGAGGGAAGTAGTGGTGAAGAGAGATGAGGAGGGTGGGAGGGAGGGAGTGGGGAAGAGAGAAGAGGAGAGAGGGAGGGAGGGAGTGGGGAAGAGAGATGAGGAGAGAAGGAGGGAATGGTGAAGGGAGATGAGGAGAGAGGAAGGGAAGGAGTGGTGAAAAGAGATGAAGAGGGAGGGAGGGGGGGAGGGAGGGAGGGAGTGGTGAAGAGAGATGAGGCGAGAGGGAGGAAGGAATGGTGAAGAGAGATGAGGCGAGAAGGAAGGAATGGTGAAGAGAGATGAGGAGAGAGGGAGGGAGTGGTGAAGAGAGATGAGGAGAGAGGGAGGGAGTGGTGAAGAGAGATGAGGAGAGAAGGAAGGAATGGTAAAGAGAGATGAGGAGAGAGGGAGGGAAGGAGTGGTGAAGAGAGATGGGGAGGGAGGGAGGGAAGTAGTGGTGAAGAGAGACGAGGAGGGAGGGAAGGATAGGTGAAGAGAGATGAGGAGAGAGGGAGGGAAGGAGTGGTAAAGAGAGATGGGGAGAAAGGGAAGTAGTGGTGAAGAGAGATGAGGAGAGAGGGAGGGAAGGAGTGGTGAAGAGAGATGAGGAGGGAGGGAGGGAATCGTGAAGAGAGATGAGGAGAGAAGGAAGGAATGGTAAAGAGAGATGAGGAGAGAGGGAGGGAAGGAGTGGTGAAGAGAGATGAGGAGAGAGGGAAGGAAGGAGTGGTGAAGAGAGATGAGGAGGGAGGGAAGGAATGGTGAAGAGAGATGAGGAGAGAGGGAAGGAAGGAGTGGTGAAGAGAGATGAGGAGAGAGGGAGGGAAGGAGTGGTGAAGAGAGATGAGGAGAGAGGGAGGGAAGGAGTGGTGAAAAGAGATGAGGAGAGATGGAGGGAGTGGTGAAGAGAGATGGGGTGAGAGGGAGGGAGGGAAGTAGTGAAGAGAGATGAGGAGAGAGGGAGGGAAGGAGAGATGAGGAAGGAGGGAGGGAGTGGTGAAGAGAGATGAGGAGAGAAGGAAGGAATGGTAAAGAGAGATGGGGAGGGAGGTAGGGAAGGAGTGGTGAAGAGAGATGAGGAGAGAGGGAGGGAAGGAGAGGTGAAGAGAGAGGGAGGGAAGGAGTGGTGAAGAGAGATGGGGAGGGAGGGAAGTAGTGGTGAAAAGAGATGAGGAGAGAGGGAGGGAGGGAAGGAGTGGTGAAGAGAGATGGGGAGAAAGGGAGGGAAGGAGTGGTGAAGAGAGATGAGGAGAGAGGGAGGGAGTGGTGAAGATAGATGAGGAGAGAGGGAGGGAAGGAGGGGTGAAGAGAGATGAGGAGGGAGGGAAGGAGGGAAGGAGTGGTGAAGAGAGATGAGGAGGGAGGGAAGGAGGGAAGGAGTGGGGAAGAGAGATGAGGAGGGAGGGAAGGAGGGAAGGAGTGGTGAAGAGCAATGAGGAGGGAGGGAAGGAGGGAAGGAGTGGTGAAGAGAGATGAGAGAGGGAGGGAGGGAAGGAGTGTTGAAGAGAGATGAGGAGGGAGGGAAGGAGTGGTGAAGAGAGATGAGGAGGGAGGGAAGGAGTGGTGAAGAGAGATGAGGAGAGAGGGAGGGAGGGAAGGAGTGGTGAAGAGAGATGAGGAGAGGGGGAGAGTGGAAGCAGAGGATTGTCCCCACTGATGCTGCGCCAGCTCTGTCTTGCCTTATCTGTCTCAGCCAGACATGGAAGACGCACATGTACCCACAGTGTGCTTCTTACCCGTCAGCATGGCCAGAGGCCCTCACCCCATCTCATCAGCGAGACGGGGTTGCCTGCCAAGGCATGGGGTTCTCCAACTCTGGTTCCACTAGTCTAAGAGCTTTACATGCCCTACAGACACATGGCTTGATTCGGATGTGTGTCGCATCACAATTTGCGTCATTATCAACATTACACTTCTAACCACATTCCACAAGGAAGCACCACTACTGCCATCAACATAGTTCATTTCATTAAGAGACGTTCAAATGTGTGGCTACATACCGTAAAGGTTGTGTTAACAGGCGGGTCATGTTGTAGACGCCGTGTTTGCATTGTCAGAGGTTACGATGTGTGACACAATAACTGATGCAGATTAACCCGTGGGTTGATGAGTTTCAGAAGCAGTTCCCTAGTTTCAAGGGGCCAAAGTCACTGGTGTGTGTGATGTCATTTTGCCCACCACAGGCGTGACAATTGTCATAAAGTGGTTTCAAATCGTTTGTTTTCCATTTGAAATTAGATATTTTAAATGGTTTGAATTGTGTTCGTGAAAGAGCAAGAGAGATAGAGAGATAAAGAGGGAAAGAGAGGTATGCTAATCCACTGTTAAATTCCCAGAGGAAATTACCGAGATGAAATGGATTCTCCCTGTTTCAGCAGAATGCTAATTGCTATGCGGATCAAGGAAGCAGGAGTTCCTGTGGGAACACTGAGCTGTATGTGACATGTCGGGCAACCCTAACACAAGGCATGATGGGTATAATCAACAATCAACATAATAACCTGGCAAAGAGCCGAATAGGGATCAAAACATTGTCCATGTGTCAACATGTCTCACATTGAAAGCTCAGAGCTGTGGACACGGTTTCATTTCATTCTGTTCAGTACCTGAGCCACCACCACTGGCTGAGTTGCTGCAAGTGTCTGAATGTAGTGACAGAGGGAGAGAGAGGGTAGGTGAGAGAAAGGAGTTGGGAGGGAAAGAAAGAGAGGGGGAGAGAGGGTGGGAGAGAGAGAGGAGTCGGGATGTAGAGAAAGAGAGGGGAGAGAGGGTGGGAGAGAGAGCGGAGTCGGGATGTAGAGAAAGAGAGGGGGAGAGAGGGTGGGAGAGAGAAGGTGGGAGAGCATGAAATCCCTGTAATTATTACCATATTAGCAGTTATGTCCCAGACGTGTGTAGGTATTTTACTATGTCAACAAAGCAGACAATAAATATCAGATCACATGACTTTGACTGCACTTTCACTAGCTTAGCTGTGTATTAGAACACATCTACTAGCTCACGTGGTTGGTTTAGTAGGCAGCTGTGTATTAGAACACATCTACTAGCTCACGTGGTTGGTTTAGTAGGCAGCTGTGTATTAGAACACATCTACTAGCTCACGTGGTTGGTTTAGTAGGCAGCTGTGTATTAGAACACATCTACTAGCTCACGTGGTTGGTTTAGTAGGCAGCTGTGTATTAGAACACATCTACTAGCTCACGTGGTTGGTTTAGTAGGCAGCTGTGTATTAGAACACATCTACTAGCTCACGTGGTTGGTTTAGTAGGCAGCTGTGTATTAGAACACATCTACTAGCTCACGTGGTTGGTTTAGTAGGCAGCTGTGTATTAGAACACATCTACTAGCTCACGTGGTTGGTTTAGTAGGCAGCTGTGTATTAGAACACATCTACTAGCTCACGTGGTTGGTTTAGTAGGCAGCTGTGTATTAGAACACATCTACTAGCTCACGTGGTTGGTTTAGTAGGCAGCTGTGCATTAGAACACATCTACTAGCTCACGTGGTTGGTTTAGTAGGCAGCTGTGTATTAGAACACATCTACTAGCTCACGTGGTTGGTTTAGTAGGCAGCTGTGCATTAGAACACATCTACTAGCTCACGTGGTTGGTTTAGTAGGCAGCTGTGTATTAGAACACATCTACTAGCTCACGTGGTTGGTTTAGTAGGCAGCTGTGTATTAGAACACATCTACTAGCTCACGTGGTTGGTTTAGTAGGCAGCTGTGTATTAGAACACATCTACTAGCTCACGTGGTTGGTTTAGTAGGCAGCTGTGTATTAGAACACATCTACTAGCTCACGTGGTTGGTTTAGTAGGCAGCTGTGTATTAGAACACATCTACTAGCTCACGTGGTTGGTTTAGTAGGCAGCTGTGTATTAGAACACATCTACTAGCTCACGTGGTTGGTTTAGTAGGCAGCTGTGTATTAGAACACATCTACTAGCTCACGTGGTTGGTTTAGTAGGCAGCTGTGTATTAGAACACATCTACTAGCTCACGTGGTTGGTTTAGTAGGCAGCTGTGTATTAGAACACATCTACTAGCTCACGTGGTTGGTTTAGTAGGCAGCTGTGTATTAGAACACATCTACTAGCTCACGTGGTTGGTTTAGTAGGCAGCTGTGTATTAGAACACATCTACTAGCTCACGTGGTTGGTTTAGTAGGCAGCTGTGTATTAGAACACATCTACTAGCTCACGTGGTTGGTTTAGTAGGCAGCTGTGTATTAGAACACATCTACTAGCTCACGTGGTTGGTTTAGTAGGCAGCTGTGTATTAGAACACATCTACTAGCTCACGTGGTTGGTTTAGTAGGCAGCTGTGTATTAGAACACATCTACTAGCTCACGTGGTTGGTTTAGTAGGCAGCTGTGTATTAGAACACATCTACTAGCTCACGTGGTTGGTTTAGTAGGCAGCTGTGTATTAGAACACATCTACTAGCTCACGTGGTTGGTTTAGTAGGCAGCTGTGTATTAGAACACATCTACTAGCTCACGTGGTTGGTTTAGTAGGCAGCTGTGTATTAGAACACATCTACTAGCTCACGTGGTTGGTTTAGTAGGCAGCTGTGTATTAGAACACATCTACTAGCTCACGTGGTTGGTTTAGTAGGCAGCTGTGCATTAGAACACATCTACTAGCTCACGTGGTTGGTTTAGTAGGCAGCTGTGCATTAGAACACATCTACTAGCTCACGTGGTTGGTTTAGTAGGCAGCTGTGTATTAGAACACATCTAATAGCTCACGTGGTTGGTTTAGTAGGCAGCTGTGTATTAGAACACATCTACTAGCTCACGTGGTTGGTTTAGTAGGCAGCTGTGTATTAGAACACATCTACTAGCTCACGTGGTTGGTTTAGTAGGCAGCTGTGCATTAGAACACATCTACTAGCTCACGTGGTTGGTTTAGTAGGCAGCTGTGTATTAGAACACATCTACTAGCTCACTTGGTTGGTTTAGTAGGCAGCTGTGCATTAGAACACATCTACTAGCTCACGTGGTTGGTTTAGTAGGCAGCTGTGTATTAGAACACATCTACTAGCTCACGTGGTTGGTTTAGTAGGCAGCTGTGCATTAGAACACATCTACTAGCTCACGTGGTTGGTTTAGTAGGCAGCTGTGTATTAGAACACATCTACTAGCTCACGTGGTTGGTTTAGTAGGCAGCTGTGTATTAGAACACATCTACTAGCTCACGTGGTTGGTTTAGTAGGCAGCTGTGTATTAGAACACATCTACTAGCTCACGTGGTTGGTTTAGTAGGCAGCTGTGTATTAGAACACATCTACTAGCTCACGTGGTTGGTTTAGTAGGCAGCTGTGTATTAGAACACATCTACTAGCTCACGTGGTTGGTTTAGTAGGCAGCTGTGTATTAGAACACATCTACTAGCTCACGTGGTTGGTTTAGTAGGCAGCTGTGTATTAGAACACATCTACTAGCTCACGTGGTTGGTTTAGTAGGCAGCTGTGTATTAGAACACATCTACTAGCTCACGTGGTTGGTTTAGTAGGCAGCTGTGTATTAGAACACATCTACTAGCTCACGTGGTTGGTTTAGTAGGCAGCTGTGTATTAGAACACATCTACTAGCTCACGTGGTTGGTTTAGTAGGCAGCTGTGTATTAGAACACATCTACTAGCTCACGTGGTTGGTTTAGTAGGCAGCTGTGTATTAGAACACATCTACTAGCTCACGTGGTTGGTTTAGTAGGCAGCTGTGTATTAGAACACATCTACTAGCTCACGTGGTTGGTTTAGTAGGCAGCTGTGTATTAGAACACATCTACTAGCTCACGTGGTTGGTTTAGTAGGCAGCTGTGTATTAGAACACATCTACTAGCTCACGTGGTTGGTTTAGTAGGCAGCTGTGTATTAGAACACATCTACTAGCTCACGTGGTTGGTTTAGTAGGCAGCTGTGTATTAGAACACATCTACTAGCTCACGTGGTTGGTTTAGTAGGCAGCTGTGTATTAGAACACATCTACTAGCTCACGTGGTTGGTTTAGTAGGCAGCTGTGCATTAGAACACATCTACTAGCTCACGTGGTTGGTTTAGTAGGCAGCTGTGCATTAGAACACATCTACTAGCTCACGTGGTTGGTTTAGTAGGCAGCTGTGCATTAGAACACATCTACTAGCTCACGTGGTTGGTTTAGTTGGCAGCTGTGTATTAGAATACATCTACTAGCTCACGTGGTTGGTTTAGTAGGCAGCTGTGTATTAGAACACATCTACTAGCTCACGTGGTTGGTTTAGTAGGCAGCTGTGTATTAGAACACATCTACTAGCTCACGTGGTTGGTTTAGTAGGCAGCTGTGCATTAGAACACATCTACTAGCTCACGTGGTTGGTTTAGTAGGCAGCTGTGCATTAGAACACATCTACTAGCTCACGTGGTTGGTTTAGTAGGCAGCTGTGTATTAGAACACATCTACTAGCTCACGTGGTTGGTTTAGTAGGCAGCTGTGTATTAGAACACATCTACTAGCTCACGTGGTTGGTTTAGTAGGCAGCTGTGTATTAGAACACATCTACTAGCTCACGTGGTTGGTTTAGTAGGCAGCTGTGTATTAGAACACATCTACTAGCTCACGTGGTTGGTTTAGTAGGCAGCTGTGTATTAGAACACATCTACTAGCTCACGTGGTTGGTTTAGTAGGCAGCTGTGTATTAGAACACATCTACTAGCTCACGTGGTTGGTTTAGTAGGCAGCTGTGCATTATAACACATCTACTAGCTCACGTGGTTGGTTTAGTAGGCAGCTGTGCATTAGAACACATCTACTAGCTCACGTGGTTGGTTTAGTAGGCAGCTGTGCATTAGAACACATCTACTAGCTCACGTGGTTGGTTTAGTAGGCAGCTGTGCATTAAGGTAATTGATTGCTCTGTCCAAACTAGAGTTCAGCTGAATCGCTGCTTAACTGTCTATAGTTCGCCTGTCAGGTGTCTCTCTAATCACTGGCCTCTTATGGCCAGGTGTCTAATCACCGGCCTCTTATGGCCAGTTATCTAATCACTGGCATCTTATGGCCGGATGTCTAATCACCGGCCTCTTATGGCCAGGTGTCTAATCACCGGCCTCTTATGGCCAGTTATCTAATCACTGGCATCTTATGGCCAGGTGTCTAATCACCGGCCTCTTATGGCCAGGTGTCTGTCTAATCACCGGCCTCTTATGGCCAGGTGTCTAATCACCGGCCTCTTATGGCCAGGTGTCTAATCACCGGCCTCTTATGGCCAGGTGTGTAATCACCGGCCTCTTATGGCCAGGTACTTGTCTGATCACCGGCCTCTTAAGGCCAGGTGTATAATCACCGGCCTCTTATGGCCAGGTGTCTGTCTAATCACCGGCCTCTTATGGCCAGGTGTCTAATCACCGGCCTCTTATGACCAGGTGTCTAATCACCGGCCTCTTATGGCCAGTTGTCTAATCACCGGCCTCTTATGGCCAGGTGTCTAATCACCAGCCTCTTATGGCCAGGTGTCTAATCACCGGCCTCTTATGGCCAGGTGTCTAATCACCGGCCTCTTATGGCCAGGTGTCTAATCATTGGCCTCTTATGGCCAGGTGTCTAATCATTGGCCTCTTATGGCCAGGTGTCTAATCACCGGCCTCTTATGGCCAGGTGTCTAATCACCGGCCTCTTATGGCCAGGTCTCTAATCACCGGCCTCTTATGACCAGGTGTCTGTATAATCACTGGCCTCTTATGGCCAGGTGTCTAATCACCAGCCTTTTATGACCAGGTGTCTGTCTAATAACCGGCCTCTTATGGCCAGGTGTCTAATCACTGGCCTCTTATGGCCAGGTGTCTAATCACCGGCCTCTTATGGCCAGGTGTCTAATCACCTGCCTCTTATGGCCAGGTGTCTGTCTAATCACCGGCCTCTTATGGCCAGGTATCTAATCACCGGCCTCTTATGGCCAGGTGTCTAACCACTGGCCTCTTATGGCCAGGTACTTGACTAATCACCGGCCTCTTATGGCCAGGTGTCTAATCACCGGACTCTTATGACCAGGTACTTGTCTAATCATCGGCCTCTTATGGCCAGGTGTCTGTCTAATCACCGGCCTCTTATGGCCAGGTGTCTAATCACCGGCCTCTTATGGCCAGGTGTCTGTCTACTCACCGGCCTCTTATGGCCAGGTATCTAATCACCGGCCTCTTATGGCCAGGTGTCTAATCACCGGCCTCTTATGGCCAGGTGTCTAACCACCGGCCTCTTATGACCAGGTGTCTAATCACCGGCCTCTTATGGCCAGGTGTCTGTCTAATCACCGGCCTCTTGTGGCTAGGTACTTGTCTAATCACCGGCCTCTTATGGCCAGGTGTCTAATCACCGGACTCTTATGACCAGGTACTTGTCTAATCATCGGCCTCTTATGGCCAGGTGTCTGTCTAATCACCGGCCTCTTATGGCCAGGTGTCTAATCACCGGCCTCTTATGGCCAGGTGTCTGTCTAATCACCGGCCTCTTATGGCCAGGTATCTAATCACCGGCTTCTTATGGCCAGGTGTCTAATCACCGGCCTCTTATGGCCAGGTGTCTAACCACCGGCCTCTTATGACCAGGTGTCTAATCACCGGCCTCTTATGGCCAGGTGTCTGTCTAATCACCGGCCTCTTGTGGCTAGGTACTTGTCTAATCACCAGCCTCTTATGGCCAGGTGTCTAATCACCGGACTCTTATGACCAGGTACTTGTCTAATCATCGGCCTCTTATGGCCAGGTGTCTGTCTAATCACCGGCCTCTTATGGCCAGGTGTCTAATCACCGGCCTCTTATGGCCAGGTGTCTGTCTAATCACCGGCCTCTTATGGCCAGGTATCTAATCACCGGCCTCTTATGGCCAGGTGTCTAATCACCGGCCTCTTATGGCCAGGTGTCTAACCACCGGCCTCTTATGACCAGGTGTCTAATCACCGGCCTCTTATGGCCAGGTGTCTGTCTAATCACCGGCCTCTTGTGGCTAGGTACTTGTCTAATCACCGGCCTCTTATGGCCAGGTACTTGTCTAATCACCGGCCTCTTATGGCCAGGTGTCTAATCACCGGCCTCTTATGGCCAGGTGTGGACCACATGTACAAATGCGGCATGCTTTGGTATATGGTAAAAATACTTTAGTCCTCTGATTAGATTTTACACACAACCTGTGACAAGGCAATGGAAGTCAAGGTAAAATGCAGGTGCGCTCTAAACCACAGGTGCTGAAGACATGTTTGCACAGCCGTGAGGCTTGTTCCTCTGAAAATATTTTTTATATTGCTTCCCATATTGCAAAGGACATATGCTGTAGAGTGAAGTGACTGCAGCACTCCGTGCTCTTGTTGTTTCTGTCCATACTGTCCATATGGATCTATCCCAGGCCCACCTGTCGGAGCACTACCACATCCATGCTACGTTGTCGGTTTGGTTGATTTTCAGATCCAGACAGTTATTTGTGGGGTCACAATATTAACAGTGTGCATGACTGTTCAGTTGTAAAAGGCTGCACTTGAAGGTCCTATTTTGAATGCAGAATGAAATGCCTGTGTGTGTTAATGTTTTTGTGTGGGTGCGTTGGTACAACAGTGTGTGTCAAAGAGAGCGTGTATGTCTGTGCTGACAAGCGCGTGCACGTGTGTGTTTGTGACATTGCGGCTGTGTGTCTATTTGAGTCTGTACGGATGTGTGTGTGTGTGTGTGTGGGAGTGTTGTGTGGTCCCACAATTGGCCGAGGTGATGGTGCTGTCTGCTGAAACCTGGCAGGGCTGACAGTTCATTTTCGGAGACACAGCGTTGGCGTCTCACTGCTAATCTGGGCAAATCAAGTCACCCAGCGATACACAACACACATGGGAGGAGGGAAGGGGTATCAGTAAACAGCCTCTCTTCATCCTCCTCCTCATCCCTCTGTCTTAAACATGTAAAGTGCAATCTGGGATTGGTTAACTTTGGTGTTATTTGAATCCCAGATTTCCCCTTTAAAGCAGATCATTGCACTACAGGATACTTCACATTCCAATTGACATTGGAGGTAAAGCCACAAGGATAGGAACAGCCAACATTGTTCTGTGATTATTCCACCACTGTTCGGTTATTCCACCACTGTTCTGTTATTCTTCCACCGTTATAACTGTTTATACTGTAGTAACAAGTAATCTAGACAAGTTGGAAACACAGCAATGTTTCCTCGCCGTCTTAAGTTCATCAGGGCTTGATGTATTCTGTGTGTGTGCATGCGTGTGTGCGTGTGCATCTCTGTGTGTGTGTGTGTGTGTGTGTGTGTGTGTGTGTGTGTGTGTGTGTGTGTGTGTGTGTGTGTGTGTGTGTGTGTGTGTGTGTGTGTGTGTGTGTGTGTGTGTGTGTGTGTGTGTGTGTGTGTGTGTGTGTGTGTGTCTGCATGTGCCATTGAGTGCTGTCCTCACAGCAGACGTGTCAACGGAGCTGGCAAATTTGATAGACATTCATCAAATGATCATATAAATCTTGTTTCTCTTTCTTCTCTGTCTCTCTTCTCCCTCTCTCCTCTACCTCTCTCTTCCACCTATATCTTCTCTGTCTCTCTTCTCCCTCTCTTCTCTACCTCTCTCTTCTCTCTATATCTTCTCTGTCTCTCTTCTCCCTCTCTCCTCTACCTCTCTCTTCCACCTATATCTTCTCTGTCTCTCTTCTCCCTCTCTTCTCTCCCTCTCTCTTCTCTCTCTATCTTCTCTCTCTCTTCTCCCTCACTTTTCTACCTCTCGCTGCTCTCTCTCTCTCTTCTCTCTATATATTTTCTGTCTCTCTTCCTCTCTTCTCTACCTCTCTTCCCCATGCTGTGAAAGTCTTTCAGTGGAGTTGTGTAAAAGTGTGGGAGGGACACTGCGTTTTAATGAACCTTAAGAAACACACGCAATAAAACCACCCACATAGAAACACCACACGCAATAAAACAACCCACAGACAAACACCGCACGCAATAGAACCACCCACAGAGAACCACCCACAGAGAAACACCACACGCAATAAAACAATCCACAGAGAAACACCACACGCAATAGAACCACCCACAGAGAAACACCACACGCAATAAAACAACCCACAGAGAACCACCCACCCTGCAAGTATGAAGAGAGAGTAGTGTGTGTGTGTTGGTGTGTGTTTGTGTTTGTGAGTGTGTGTCCGCAAATGGAGAATGAGAAGATCTGCAAACAAGATGTGCGAGTCATGTTAAGCCCCGCCCCCCTTTTTTACTCTATCTTTCCTCTGTCTCTCCCTCTCTTTGTCTTTCCTCTGTCTCTCTCTTTTTCTTTCCTCTGTCTCTCTCTCTCTTTGTCTTTCCTCTGTCTCTCTCTCTCTCTTTGTCTTTCCTCTGTCTCTCTCTCTCTTTGTCTTTCCTCTGTCTCTCTCTCTTTTTCTTTCCTCTGGCTCTCTCCATCTTTGTCTTTCCTCTGTCTCTCTCTCTCTTTGTCTTTCCTCTGTCTCTCTCTCTCTTTGTCTTTCCTCTCTCTCTCTCTCTCTTTTTCTTTCCTCTGTCTTTCTCTCTCTCTCTTTTTGTCTTTCCTCTGTCTCTCTCTCTTTGTCTTTCCTCTGTCTCTCTCTCTTTGTCTTTCCTCTGTCTCCCTCTCTCTTTGTCTTCCTCTGTCTCTCTCGAATCAAATTCAAATCAAATTGTATTAGTCACATGCGCCGAATACAACAGGTCCTCACAGCAGACGTTTCACCTTACAGTGAAATGCTTACCTACGAGCCCCTAAGCAACAATACAGTTAAAAAAATATGAGTAAGAATAAGAAATAAAAGTAACAAGTAATTAAAGAGAAGCAGTTAAATGACAATAGTAAGACTATACACAGGGGGAAACCGGTTAGTTAAGGTAATATGTACATGTAGGTAAAGTTATTAAAGTGACTATGCATAGATAATAACAACAGAGAGTAGCAGCGGTGTAGGGGGGGTAACGCAAATAGTCTGGGTAGCCATTTGATCCGGTACTGCTTGCCATGCGGTACCAGAGAGAACAGTCTATGACTTGGGTGGCTGGAGTCTTTGACAATTTTTAGAGCCTTCCTCTGTCACCGCCTGGTATAGAGGTCCTGGATGGCAGGAGGCTTGGACCCAGTGATGTACTGGGCCATGCGCACTACCCTCAGTAGTGCCTTGCGGTCGGAGGCCGATCAGTTGCCATACCAGGCAGTGATGCAACCCGTCAGGATGCTGTCGATGGTGCAGCTGTAAAACCTTTTGAGGATCTGAGGGCCCATGCCAAGTCTTTTCAGTCTCCAGAGGGGGAATAGGTTTTGTCGTGCCCTTTTCACGACTGTCTTGGTGTGCTTGGACCATGTTAGTTTGTTGGTGATGTGGACACCAAGGAACTTAAAGCTTTCAACCTACTCCACTACAGCCCCGTTGATGAGAATAGGGGCGTGCTCGGTCCTCTTTTTCCTGAGTCAACTATCATCTCCTTTGTCTTGATCACGTTGAGGGAGAGGCCAGATGGCCAGATCTCTGACCTCTTCCCTATAGGCTGTCTCGTCGTTGTCGGTGATCAGGCCTACCACTTTTGAATCATCTGCAAACTTAATGATGGTGTTGGAGTTGTGATGGGCCGTACAGTCATCAATGAACAAGGTGTACAGAAGGGAACTGAGCACGCACCCCTGAGGGGGCCCTGTGTTGAGGATCAGTGTGGCGGATGTGTTGTTACCTACCCTTACCACCTGGGGGCGGCCCATCAGGAAGTCCAGGATCCAGTTGCAGAGGGAGGTGTTTAGTCCCAGGGTCCTTAGCTTAGTGATGAGCTTTGAGGACACTATGGTGTTGAACGCTGAGCTGTAGTCAATGAACAGCATTCTCACAAAGGTGTTCCTTTTGTCCAGGTGGGAACGGGCAGTGTGGAGTGCAATATAGATTGAATCATCTGTGGATCTGTTAGGGCGGTATGCAAACTGGAGTGTGCCTAGGGTTTCTGGGATAATATTGTTGTGAGCCATGACCAGCCTTTCTAGCACATCATGGCTACAGACGTGAGTGCTACGGGCCGGTAGTCATGTAGGCAGGTTACCTTAGTGTTCTTGGGCACAGTGACTATCGTAGTCTGCTTAAAACATGTTGGTATTATAGACTTGGACAGGGAGAGATTGAAAATGTCACTGAAGACACTTGCCAGTTTGTCAGCCCATGCTCCCAGTACACGTCCTGGTAATCCGTTTGGCCCTGCGGCCTTGTGAATGTTGACCTGTTTAAAGGTCTTACTCACATCGGCTGTGGAGAGCGAGTTCACACAGTCTTCCGGAAGGAGCTGGTGCTCTCATGCATGTTTCAGTGTTATTTGCCTCGAAGCGAGCATAGAAAAAGTTTAGCTCGTCTGGTAGGCTCATGTCACTGCGCAGCTCTCCGCTGTGCTTCCCTTTGTAGTCTGTAATGGTTTGCAAGCCCTGCCACATCCGACAAGCGTCATACCCGGTGTAGTCCGATTCGATCTTAGTCCTATATTAATCTTCCGGGTTAGAGTCCCGCTCCTTGAAAGCGGCAGCTCTAGCCTTTAGGTCAGTGCGGATGTTGCCTGTAATCCATGGCTTCTGGTTGGCGTATGTACGTACAGTCACTGTGGGGATGATGTCATCGATGCACTTATTGATAAAGCCAATGACTGATGTGGTGTACTCCTCAATGCCATCGGAGGAATCCCGGAACATGTTCTAGTCTGTGCTAGCAAAACAGTCCTGTAGCTTAGCATCTGCTTCATCTGATCACTTTTTTATTGATAGAGTCACTGGTGCTTCCTGCTTTCATTTTTTGCTTGTAAGCAGGAATCAGGAGGATAGAATTATGGTCAGATTTGCCAAATGGAGGGCGAGGTAGAGCTTTGTATGTGTCTCTGTGTGTGGAGTAAAGGTGGTCCAGTGATAGAAATTTGGTCAGACGGGTTTTAAGTTTCCCTGCATTAAAGTCCCCGGCTTCTATGAGCGCCGCCTCTGGGTGAGCATTCTCCTGTTTGCTTATGGCGGAATACAGCTCATTCATTGCGGTCTTACTGCCAGCATCAGTCTGTGGTGGTATGTAGACAGCTAAAAAAAATACAGATGAAAACTCTCTAGTTAGATAGTGTGGTCTACAGCTTATGATGAGATACCTCAGGCGAGCAAAACCTTGAGACTTCCTTAGATATCGTGCACCAGCTGTTGTTTACAAAAATACATAGTCCGCCACCCCTTGTCTTACCAGACGCCGCTGTTCTGTACGACGCCGTCGTTCAGCCACGACTCCGTGAAGCATAAGATATTACAGTTTTGAATGTCCCGTTGGTAGTTTAATCTTCGCGTAGGCCATCGATTTTATTTTCCAAAGATTGCACGTTTGCTAGCAGAATGGAAGGAAGTGGGGGTTTATTCGATCGCCTACGAACTATCAGAAGGCTATCTGGGCCTGTTCTCGGGAAGCAATATTTCATTCACGCCGAGCTCGTCGGACTCGTTAAAGGAAAAAAAGGATTCTTCCAGTCCTTGGTGAGTAATCGCAGTTCTGATGCCCAGAAGTTATTTTCGGTCATAAGAGACGGTGGCAGCAACATTATGTACAAAATAAGTTTAAAAAACAAGTTACAAACAACGCAAAGAAACGAACAAAAAAAACAATTGGCTCGGAATACGTAAAACGTCAGCCTTGTTCTTCGGCGCCATCTGTCTCTTTGTCTTTCCTCTGTCTCTCTCTCTTTGTCTTTCCTCTGTCTCTCTCTTTGTCTTTCCTCTGTCTCTCTCGCTTTGTCTTTCCTCTGTCTCTCTCTCTTTGTCTTTCCCCTGTCTCTCTCTCTTTGTCTTTCCTCTGTCTCTCTCTCTTTGTCTTTCCTCTGTCTCTCTCTCTTTGTCTTTCCTCTGTCTCTTTCTCTCCTCCTTCTCTCCTCATTACTGGAACCAGGTAGATTCGGGGCGATCGGTACATAGCATGCTATTCCATATAGGAGGACAGAGAGAAAGGACAGCAGATCAATACCTTTCGCATGTCAGGATGGATCTAGCATGGATACGTCATAGCAACGTTGAGCCAATGCAGACAGAGCGGAGATCTGATGGAGAGGGATCGGAGCAACGGAGCTCACTGTCTATGGGAGTTCCATGGGGAGATCACACACATTACTGTCCCCACAAATCCTCTACAAACACCTAAAGCCATGTCCCTTTTCAGAAGGGACTTTTAGATTTTAATGACATTCATCAGTTATGAATGTCAGATCATTGGATTTTGCCTCGTCACAAATAAAAAATAAAAATAAAAAATTGGTCAGATACACATGGTTAGCAGATGTTAATGCAAGGGTAGCGAAATGCTTGTGCTTCTAGTTCCGACCATGCAGTAATATTTAACAAGTAATCTAATAATTTCACAACAACAAAGGAATGAATAAGAA
Source organism: Salvelinus alpinus (assembly GCF_045679555.1). Lineage (NCBI taxonomy): Eukaryota > Metazoa > Chordata > Actinopteri > Salmoniformes > Salmonidae > Salvelinus > Salvelinus alpinus. Next base: position 83,632,998 of record NC_092090.1, on the reverse strand, counting down.
TATGTACATATAAATATATGGATGAGCGATGGCCGAACGGCATAGGCAAGATGCAGTAGATGGTATAGAGTACAGTATATACTGTACCTATGAGATGAGTAATGTAGGGTATGTAAACATTATATAAAGTGTCATTGTTTAAAGTGGCATTGTTAAAAAGTGACTAGTGATACATTTATTACATCCAATTTTTAATTATTAAAGTGGCTAGAGATTTGAGTCAGTATGTTGGCAGCAGCCAGTCAATGTTAGTGATGGCTGTTTAACAGTCTGATGGCCTTGAGATAGAAGCTGTTTTTCAGGCTCTCGGTCCCAGCTTTGATGTACATTTACATTTACATTTAAGTCATTTAGCAGACGCTCTTATCCAGAGCGACTTACAAATTGGTGCATTCACCTTATGATATCCAGTGGAACAACCACTTTACAATAGTGCATCTAACTCTTTTAAGGGGGGGGGGGGGGGGGGTTAGAAGGATTACTTCTATTCCTTAAAGAGGTGGGGTTTCAGGTGTCTCCGGAAGGTGGTGATTGACTCCGCTGACCTGGCGTCGTGAGGGAGTTTGTTCCACCATTGGGGTGCCAGAGCAGCGAACAGTTTTGACTGGGCTGAGCGGGAACTGTACTTCCTCAGAGGTAGGGAGGCGAGCAGGCCAGAGGTGGATGAACGCAGTGCCCTTGTTTGGGTGTAGGGCCTGATCAGAGCCTGAAGGTACGGAGGTGCCGTTCCCCTCACAGCTCCGTAGGCAAGCACCATGGTCTTGTAGCGGATGCGAGCTTCAACTGGAAGCCAGTGGAGAGAGCGGAGGAGCGGGGTGACGTGAGAGAACTTGGGAAGGTTGAACACCAGACGGGCTGCGGCGTTCTGGATGAGTTGTAGGGGTTTAATGGCACAGGCAGGGAGCCCAGCCAACAGCGAGTTGCAGTAATCCAGACGGGAGATGACAAGTGCCTGGATTAGGACCTGCGCCGCTTCCTGTGTGAGGCAGGGTCGTACTCTGCGAATGTTGTACCTGTACTGACCTCGCCTTCTGGATGATAGCGGGGTGAACAGGCAGTGGCTCGGGTGGTTGTTGTCCTTGATGATCTTTTTGGCCTTCCTGTGACATCGGGTGGTGTAGGTGTCCTGGAGGGCAGGTAGTTTGCCCCCGGTGATGCGTTGTGCAGACCTCACTACCCTCTGGAGAGCCTTACGGTTGTGGGCGGAGCAGTTGCCCTACCAGGCGGTGATACAGCCTGACAGGATGCTCTCGATTGTGCATCTGTAAAAGTTTGTGAGTGTTTTTGGTGACAAGCAAAATTTCTTCAGCCTTTTGAGTTTGAAGAGGCGCTGTTACGCCTTCTTCACCACGCTGTCTGTGTGGGTGGACTATTTCAGTTTGTCCGTAATGTGTACGCCAAGGAACTTAAAACTTTCCACCTTCTCCACTACTTGTCCCGTCGATGTGGATAGGGGGATGCTCCCTCTGCTGTTTCCTGAATTCCACGATCATGTTCTTTGTTTTGTTGACGTTGAGTGTGAAGTTATTTTCCTGACACCACACTTTGAGGGCCCTCACCTCCTCCCTGTAGGCCGTCTCGTCGTTGTTGGTAATCAAGCCTACCACTGTAGTGTCATCTGCAAACTTGATGATTGAGTTGGAGGCGTGCATGTCCACGCAGTCATAGGTGAACAGGGTGTACAGGAGAGGGCTGAGAACACACCCTTGTGGGGCTACAGTGTTGAGGATCAGCGGGGTGGAGATGTTGTTTCCTACCCTCACCACCTGGAGGATTCCCGTCAGAAAGTCCAGGACAAAGTTGCACAGGGCGGGGTCGAGACCCAGGGTCTTGAGCTTAATCATGAGTTTGGAGGGTACTATGGTGTTAAATGCTGAGCTGTAGTCGATGAACAGCATTCGCACATAGGTATTCCTCTTGTCCAGATGGGTTAGGGCAGTGTGCAGTGTGATTGCAATTGCGTCATCTGTGGACCTATTGGGGTGGTAAGCAAATTGGAGTGGGTCTAGGGTGTCAGGTAGGGTGGAGGTGATATGATCCTTGACATAATGGATAGAATATAGTTCTGTTCTGTTCTCACAATTCACAGACTGGTGTTGATGAAGTGTGGTCTGACCATGTGGTCTGACCATGAATATAAATGAATAGGCCTGGGTCATTCCAGTCAATCACTGCTGTGCACACACTGCTGTGCACACACAAACACACAGACACACACACCACGTACACACACAGATTTGTCAATTTTCGATGTGAAAAGAGACAATGAAAAGATCTTTGCTCATAAAATCTCAGACATCATACGTTGAATGTGACATCATCGTAAGATTATTTTTGATGATAAGTGACTTAAAGGACATTATTGATTAGGTGTTGATGACACATTGATACAGTGTTGATATAGCGCTATGGCCCTGTCCCAGCCACAGCCAGATTGATTGACAGATGACTCTTTGCTTGTGAACCAATGATTTTATGCGTGTCACATTTCTGGTGTTCCAACAGTTAAGTCTGTGCATGTGTATTTTATTTTGTTTTTACCCTTTTTTCTCCTCATTTTCGTGGTATCCGATTGTCTCATCGCTGCAACTCCCGTACGGACTCAGGAGAGGCAAAGGTCGAGAGCCGTGCGTCCTCCGAAACACAACCCAACCAAGCCGCACTGCTTCTTGACACAATGCCCACTTAACCCGGAAGCCAGCCGCACCAATGTGTCGGAGGAAACACCGTACACCTGGCAACCGTGTCAGTGTGCACTGCGCCCGGCCTGCAACAGGAGTCGCTAGTGCGCGATAGGACAAGTACATCCCTGCTGGCCAAATCCTCCCCTAACCCAGATGACGCTGGGCCAATTGTGCGCGGCCCCATGTGTCTCCCGGTTGTGGCCGGCTGCTACAGAGCCTGGACTCGAACCCAGAATCTCTAGGTGCCTGTGCATTTTTGATCAGGTCTGTGCATGATTGATCAAGTCTGTGCATGTGCACGTGTGTATGTTTCTGACATGCTGTGACATGCACTGCCCCCATTCCCAGCTGTGCCAGAGTGGGTTTGGGAGGGAAGATGGCGGTGAGCCTCCTAGTTTTCAGTATCCATAGCAACACACCAGCACATGGCAGGAGAGGAGCCATGTCAGTGGTGCTGACACTGGTTTGAGAGAGGGAAGGGAAAGCGGGAAGTAGGGAAGGTGGGAGGTGACAGAGGAGAAGAGCTGATAGAGTAGTGGAGATGAGAGGAGAGATGAGAGGAGAAAGGAGAGAATGGTGGGCTATGAGGGTTGAGTATATTATATAATATGAGATCACCCCATCTGCTCAGGGATTTGGTCCAGACAGACACCCTGAGGGCTGGGGCTAGGCCAGTACTTAACCTCTCTCGCGCTCTCTCTCTCTCTTCCTCTTGCTCTCTCTCTTTTTTTTCCTAGCTCCCTCTCTTTCCGCTTTCTCTCTCTCACTTGCTCTTACTTTCTCTCACTAGTTCCCTGTTTCTCCTCCCCCTGTTTTTCTCACTTCTCAATTTACCTCTCCCTCGCTTTCTCTCACTTTCCCTGGCTCTCTTTCTCCACCTTCCTTCCTTCCTTCATCTCTCTCTGTCTCACTCTCTCTAGCAGAAGGCTCAGAGTGTTAGCAAAAAACAATGTGTTTACACAACTTAGAAATTCACAACTATGAAGTCAAAACAACTGAAGAAACATATCAGTTGTGTTTATTAAAAATGTCAAGTTAAGATGACTTTTACTTTTTTTGGGGGGGGGGGGCGGAGTTCCTATCCAATATGCTTGTTCATTTTGACATTTACATTTTGGTAATTAGTCATTTAGTAGTAGTCATTTCAAAAGGGAGGCTAGTTATCTCTACTAAAACATACATTGACTCAACTAAAAATAGTAGATTATACTGAGAAACTGTATAGTTGACTTAACTATCTTTAATTAGTAAAATACTTGGTATCAATTATGATAGCTTGAAATGTAAAGTTGCCAAAGCTTGAAAAACGCCATATAACTTCATGCATGGAAATAACATGTTGAAACAACTAATAATTGTTTACATTGTAGTGTGCTCCAGTGCGTATTTTAGCAAAGATTCCTGGCAGCGGTCAGCCAAAACCCAGCAGTGGCTGAATGTCACCCAGTCTTTTTGATGTGCTCAAGGCAAGCCCTTAAGGAACACACCAGTTCTATAGACTGAATGTTATAGATTTATTAGCATTGAAACATTGAAACTAACTCCTTAGTTATTACTGTACAACAGAAGAAGTGAGCTGGTATGATGTCAATGGGAATACAGTAGTTATTAAAATTGTGAATGTTGTAGAGTAGCCATCAAGGTCTAAGATGTGATGTGGTATTTCCCAGTAAATGGCTACTGGTGCTGATGTAAGCAGTATGAAATGGCTAGCTAGTTAGCGGTGCACGCTAGTAGTGTTTCAATCAGTGACGTCACTCGCTCGGAGACCTTAATGTAGTTGTTTCCGCGGCTTTTGTGGAGCAACAGGTAATGATGCTTCGAGGATGTCTCTTGTCGATGTGTTCAGAAGGTCCCTGGTTCTACCCCAATTTGGCAAGGAGAGGGACGGAAGCAACACTGTTAAATTGGTGCCGTGACACGGATCAATGGTTGCTGCAGAGAAGAAGGAGGTCAAAGGGGGTCGAGTGTAACCCTTCTGAAATGGCTAGCTAGTTAGCAGTGCGCGCTAGTATTGTTTCAATCGGTCATGTCACTCGCTCAGAGATCTTGAAGTAGCTGTTTCCCTTGCTCTGCAAGAGCTGCTGCTTTTGTGGAACGATAGGTTATGATTCTTCGAGTGTGACTGTTATCGATGTGTTCAGAGGGTCCCTAGTTCAAGCCCAGGTTGGGGCGAGGAGAGGGACAGAAGCAACACTGACAGTGTCATTTCTTGAAGGCTGTCTGGTCTAGTCTTTGTCTGTGGCACTTTCAATGGGGCTAACTATGATGTCATTTGGTTGGATCCACTGTGGTGTGAGATGCTTTCCTTCTGTCTGTCTCCACCCCCAGGGTCTCTAACACAATGACATGGACATTTCAGTGAACGAGGGATAACTCATCACTCAAGACAAACCAAGCTTATTGATTGGATGGGCTCCAGCGAGAGCAGAATTACAATAAATTCTATGCTCAATATTTTGCCTTTGATTATGTGATTAGAACACCAGAGAGGTTGAGACTTGCATTATTGAGTTAGGGTATGAGTGTGTTCACAGGGCTCTCAGACAGTGTGTGAGTGTGTGTGCGTGCGTGCGTGTGGGTATCATTGACAGTGTGCCAGAAGAGACCTGTTGGTGTCAGCTGTTCTGCTGTGCCAGAGAGAAGACAGGAAGAGGAATATAGAGTAATACACATGATAATGAATATCCCAGGGATGTGTACAGTAGGACTGTGTGTGTGTGTGTGTGGGGGGGGGGGGCATGTGTGTGTGTGTGTGTGTGTATATGTATGTGTATGTGTGTATATGTGCGTGTGTGTGTATATGTGCGCGTGTGTGTATACGTACGTGTGCATGTGTGTGGTAAATTGATTTAGGCCTAGCTCTTCATCTCTCCTTTTGCTCGGTAACTCCAAATTCTAGTTCCATTAGGTCCACGAAATTGAAACTGCACTTTCACTTTTGTCCCCAAAATGGGACGTGAGATGAAGAACGTTCTGTGTTTTTCCAGGAGAAACCCAGGAATAGAGCTGTTGTTTCAGAAGACAGCGAGTATTTCTGATGCACTCTATTTTGTCAGTAATGATTTCCCTATGCTCCAGAAATAGCAATGATTTCCTACATTTTAAATTGACAGTTTCTGATTATTCTATTGGACTCAAATGTGTCATAAAGGGCTTTATGATAAATGCCATTCCAGTGAGATTCACCTGAGAAATGTGGTGTTCTAAGGTGTTTGTTTTACCTGTAGCTTCCTAAAGAACTAATGGCGTCAGATGCGAATCGCTGTGTGTCCACGGCTAAACGTGTGATATTTAAAATGAATCACCACCATGTGCAATTGAGCTGCACCAGTACACTCGCCACGAGAGAGAGTGAGAATCAATTTCGCAGCCGTGCCACGTCAACACCTGAAACTAAATTGCACACTGTTCTATAAAGCCATCGAACAGCACATCAGAGCACACAGAGAGCCATAACACAGACTGAAGCTACATCAACACGCGGCTGTGCAGAATACATGGTGTAGCACAGCCCAGTGGTTAGTTTAGTATCTCTGGTTGTGTGGATGTGTAGTGTAATGCTTGGGAACTGTGGTGAACAATTCAATTGAAAGGCCATCAAAGGAGAAAGGAGCATTTGTCCAGTGGTGTAAAGTACTTAAGTAAAAATACTTCAAAGTACTACTTAAGTTGTTTTTTGGAGTATCTGTACTTTACTTTACTGTTTATATTTATGGAAACTTTTACTTTTACTTCACTACATTCCCTGACACCCAAAAGTCTCGTTACATTTTGACAGGAAAATGGTCCAATTCACATACTTGGTCCAATCACTAAACACAAATGCTTTGTTTGTAAATGATGTCTGTGTGTTGGACTGTGCCCCTGGCTATCAATTTTTTTTATTTCAATGGTGCCGTCTGGTTTGTTTAATATAAGGAAGTTGAAATGATTTATACTTTTACTTTTGGTACTTAAGTACATTTGAGCAATTAATTCATATAAGGAAGTTGAAATGATTTATACTTTTACTTTTGGTACTTAAGTACATTTGAGCAATTACATTTACTTTTGATACTTAAGTATATTTAAAACAATAAAATAATACTACTCAAGTAGTATTTTACTGGGTGACTTTCACTTTTACTTGAGTCATTTTCTATTGAGATATCTTTACTTTTACTCAGGTATGAAAATTGAGTACTTTTTCCACCACTGCATTTGTCTCATCAACAGGGCTAGTGTTCACAGAGCAACACTTTCTTATTGGTAGTCCCTTCCTGTTTTATTCCATTTGGTACCAAATGAACACGACCCAAGGGGAAATATCACTCATGTCATGCTGCAAGGACACTGATTATGTTTTTGTGTTGAATGGTGCCTTGGCTATACAGTATAAAGATGCAGGAGTGTGGGTGTGTAGGCTCATGTATTATTATGTTTGATATTATGTTTGATGTGTTCTCTCGTATGTAGGTGTCCACATTGATTCTCTGCATGTCAGTTCAAACACACACACACAGCAGGAAGGCTGTTTCCATGGTTATTGCACTGTATTACCTAACAGGATATTCAGCATCTTTTTATCCTTTGCTCTGTTAACCAACATTGCCTCTCCCCATCCCACCCCCATGCTGTTTCATAATAAGGGTTACTTGCACTGACTGGCCGACAGGTGTCCATAAATCTGCTATCACATACACTTTGTGAGTTAATAAGATCTTTAGATAAAGAATGATAGGAGTTCAAGGCCCTGTCACTCTCCATGTCTCTCGATTTCTCTTACATTCACTCAATCATCTCTCTCGTTTTCTTTCTCTCACATCAGCCAGGTCACCCGTGATACAAGTCAGTATTCGACGTCCATCCATGTCTGAGGATGTCCGGAGATGACGTGCACTAGGGGCAACAGTGAGAACTGTTACCTTCAAGTAGTTTTGGTTTTGCTACAGCATTGGGGATGGCAGATGAGTGCAAGTATCTGCCTCTGATTCCAAAGGTTGCAAGTTTGAATCCAGCAATAGAAGTTATTTCTGAGACTTTTGTTTTAAGCATATCCCAAACCTTAACCCTCACTTTAACCGTTCAGAGTTAATGCCTAACCTTAAGCTTGAAGAGTTAGTGCCTAAACTTAACACTAACCTTAAACATTTGGAGTTAATGCCGAAACTTAACCACTTCTGCATTTTAAGTTTGCAACAACTTAAACATTTGATGTTTGATAAACATGGATGAACGTATAATTCTGACGTGAGACTGTGAGAGCTAGTTGCTTGCATACTGCACATTGCCTCTTTATCACCCACTCTCTTGTATTGTATCTCTCCTTACCTTTTCATTTGTTTCTGGCTCTCTCCCCCACCACCACCTCTCTCTCTCTCTCTCTCTCTCTCTCTCTCTCTCTCTCTCTCTCTCTCTCTCTCTCTCTCTCTCTCTCTCTCTCTCTCTCTCTCTCTCTCTCTCTCTCTCTCTCTCTCTCTCTCTCTCTCTCTCTCTCTCTCTCTCTCTCTCTCTCTCTGTCTGTCTCTCTCTCTCTCTCTCTCTCTCTCTTTTTCTCTCTCTCTGTTTTTCTCTCTGCCTCTCTCTGTCTCTCTCTGTCTCTCTATTTCCCTCTGTTCTCTGTGAGGGGGTCAGGGTTATCACCTCTCATGTTCTCAGGCAGAATGGCCTTGCCACTCCTGATTAGCAGTCGCTCGGGCAAGCGGCTAGTGCGGCTTAGTGAAGGCCTATGGGAAAAAGAGCTGCTTATTCTACCCTCAGGAAATGGATTGGAAACGATGGGGCTAAAACAAGCGCCCTCTATCACACACACACACACACACACACACACACACACACACACACACACACACACACACACACACACACACACACACACACACACACACACACACACACACACACACACACACACACACACACACACACACACACACACACACACACAGAGATGCACACGCACACACGCATGCACACACACACAGAGATGCACACACACATGCACACGCACACACACACACCTTCTGTCCTCTTCTTATTTTAAAATGTGATGTGGCATGGTACATTCATTGTAAGGTGATTTAAGGGGCTGGCTAATCACACCCTGTTGCCAAGGATTAATGTTTGTTTGTTGTGGTTGGCAAACAGCCTATAGTCAGGGTTTAAGTAAATGCCTTCCCTTCCCCTTTGAAAGACGGGCTTTACGGCCCGTTTAGATTTCTTTATCAAATCAAGTGTTATATATATAGCAAATTTCAACACAATGCGCTTCACAAGAAAAAAACAAATAAACAATGAAAAGAAAGACTGAAATATTTACTACATAAGAAACATAAGAGGACAAAAACAATTTAAAACTGAAAGACAAAAAAAAGCACCCTAAGGAAAAGCAAAGCTAAATAAGTGTGTTTTAAGATCTATTTTAAATATGTCCACATTTTCGGCCCCTTTCAGGTTCTCTATGACAAGCCAATAAAGTCTGTAACTCAGTGTACACTCTAAAGGGGCTGACAAAATGAGCACAGCTCTCTCTCACTAATGCTGTTAGCTAGCCCACTGACAGATGTGTGGCTGATTAAAAAGACCCATCCTCCTCTCCTCCGTCCATCCCTACCTCAAATCACATTGGATTTGTCACATGCGCCGAATACAGCGGGTGACACGAGGAATAAAATACACAAGAATGACGCTACATACAGTGCACAGGAGGTTGGTGGCACCTTAATTGGTGAGGACGGGCTGGTGGTAATGGCTGGAGCGGAATCAGTGGAATGGTATCGAATACATCAAACACATGGTTTGATGCCATTCCATTTGCGCCGTTCCAGCCATTGTTATGAGACGTCCTCCCCTCAGCAGCCTCCACTGATACAGGGATTACCAGTACCTGATCAATATGCAGGGGTATGAGGTATTTGAGGTAGATATGTACATGAAGGCAGGGTAAAGTGACTAGGCATCAGGATAGATAATAATAAGGTATTTGAGGTAGATATGTACATGAAGGTAGGGTAAAGTGACTAGGCATCAGGATAGATAATAATAAGGTATTTGAGGTAGATATGTACATGAAGGCAGGGTAAAGTGACTAGGCATCAGGATAGATAATAATAAGGTATTTGAGGTAGATATGTACATGAAGGCAGGGTAAAATGACTAGGCATCAGGATAGATAATAATAAGGTATTTGAGGTAGATATGTACATGAAGGCAGGGTAAAGTGACTAGGCATCAGGATAGATAATAATAAGGTATTTGAGGTAGATATGTACATGAAGGCAGGGTAAAGTGACTAGGCATCAGGATAGATAATAATAAGGTATTTGAGGTAGATATGTACATGAAGGCAGGGTAAAGTGACTAGGTATCAGGATAGATAATAATAAGGTATTTGAGGTAGATATGTACATGAAGGCAGGGTAAAGTGACTAGGTATCAGGATAGATCATAATAAGGTATTTGAGGTAGATATGTACATGAAGGCAGGGTAAAGTGACTAGGTATCAGGATAGATCATAATAAGGTATTTGAGGTAGATATGTACATGAAGGCAGGGTAAAGTGACTAGGCATCAGGATAGATAATAATAAGGTATTTGAGGTAGATATGTACATGAAGGCAGGGTAAAGTGACTAGGCATCAGGATAGATAATAATAAGGTATTTGAGGTAGATATGTACATGAAGGCAGGGTAAAGTGACTAGGTATCAGGATAGATAATAATAAGGTATTTGAGGTAGATATGTACATGAAGGCAGGGTAAAGTGACTAGGTATCAGGATAGATCATAATAAGGTATTTGAGGTAGATATGTACATGAAGGCAGGGTAAAGTGACTAGGTATCAGGATAGATAATAATAAGGTATTTGAGGTAGATATGTACATGAAGGCAGGGTAAAGTGACTAGGTATCAGGATAGATCATAATAAGGTATTTGAGGTAGATATGTACATGAAGGCAGGGTAAAGTGACTAGGTATCAGGATAGATAATAATAAGGTATTTGAGGTAGATATGTACATGAAGGCAGGGTAAAGTGACTAGGTATCAGGATAGATCATAATAAGGTATTTGAGGTAGATATGTACATGAAGGCAGGGTAAAGTGACTAGGCATCAGGATAGATAATAATAAGGTATTTGAGGTAGATATGTACATGAAGGCAGGGTAAAGTGACTATGCATCAGGATAGATAATAATAAGGTATTTGAGGTAGATATGTACATGAAGGCAGGGTAAAGTGACTAGGTAACAGGATAGATCATAATAAGAGTGAAATAAAGAACACAGTAGCAGCAGCATATGATGAGTGTAAAATCAAATCAAATTCAATTGGATTTGTCACATGCGCCGAATACAACAGGTGTAGCCGTGAAATGCTTAATTACAAGCCCTTAATCAACAATGCAGTTTTAAGAAACATAAGAGTTCAGAAAATATTTACTAAATAAACTGAAGTGAAAAAAATATGCAGTACCAGTCAAAAATTTGGACACAACTTTTTCTTTATTTTTACTATTTTCTACATTGTAGAATAATAGTGAAGACATCAAAACTGTGAATTAACACATATGAAATCATGTAGTAACCAAAAAAGTGTTAAACAAATCAAAATATATTTTAGATTTTAGATTCTTCAAAGTAGCCACCCTTTGCCTTGATGACAGCTTTGCACACTCTTGGCATTCACTCAACCAGCTTCATGAGGAATGCTTTTCCAACAGTCTTGAAGGAGTTCCCACATATGCTAAGCACTTGTTGGCTGCTTTTCCTTCACTCTGCGGTCCATCTCAGCCCAAACCATCACAATTGGGTTGAGGTCGGGTGATTGTGGAGGCCAGGTCATCTGATGCAGCACTCCATAACTCTCCTTCTTGGTCAAATAGCCCTTAGGTGTGTTGGGTCATTGTCCTGTTGAAAATCAAATGATAGTTCCACTAAGCACAAACCAAATGGGATGGCATATCGCTGCAGAATGCTGTGGTAACCATGCTGGTTAAGTGTGCCTTGAATTCTAAATAAATTACAGACAGTGTCACCAGCAAAGCACCATCACACCTCCTCCTCCATTTTTTACGGTGGGAACCATACATGCGGAGATCATCCATTCACCTACTCTGCGTCTCACAAAGACACGATGGTTGGAACCAAAAATCTCAAATTTGGACTCATCAGATCAAAGGTCAGATTTCCACCGGTCTAATGTCCATTGCTTGTGTTTCTTGGCCCAATCAAGTCTCTTCTTATTATTGGTGTCCTTCAGTAGTGGCTTCTTTGCAGCAATTTGACCGTGAAGGCAAGATTCACTCAGTCTCCTCTGAACAATTGATGTTGAGATGTGTTTCTTACTTGAAATCTGTGAAGCATTTATTTGGGCTGCAATCGTAGGTGCAGTTAATGAACTTATCCAGGTAACTCTGGGTCTTCTTTTCCTGTGGCAGTCCTCATGAGAGCCAGTTTCATCATAGCGCTGGATGGTTTTTGCGACTGCACTTGAAGAAACTTTCAAAGTACTTAAAATTTTCCACATTGACTGACCTTCATGTCTTAAAGTAATGATGGACTGTTATTTTGCTTTATTTTGCATATTTGAAATTCCACAAATTAACTTTTATCAAGGCACACCTGGTAATTGAAATGCATTCCAGGAGACTACCTCATGAAGCTGGTTGACAGAATGCCAAGAGTGTGCAAAGCTATCATCAAGGCAAAGGGTGGCTACTTTGAAGAATTTGTTTAACACTTTTTTGGTTACTACATGATTCCAAATGTGTTATTTCTTAGTTTTAATGTCTTCACTACTATTCTGCAATGTAGAAAATAATAAAACTTAACAAAAAACATGCAATGATTTGGTGTGTCCAAACTTTTGCTTGGTACAGTATATATAGAAAGAAAATAATTTAACACAATAAAATAACAATAACGAGGCTATATGCAGGGTTGTACCGGTAGCGAGTCAATGTGCGGGGATACAGGTTAGTCAAGGTAATTGAGGTAATACGTACAGTTGAAGTCGGAAGTTTGCATACACTTAGGTTGGAGTCAATAAAACTCGTTTTTCAACCACTCCACAAACAAACTATAATTTTGTACTGTATCACAATTCCAGTGGGTCAGAAGTTGACATACACTAAGTTGAATGTGCCTTTAAACAGCTTGGAAAATTCCAGAAAATGGATGTCATGGCTTTAGAAGCTTCTGATAGGCTAATTGACAACATTTGAGTCAATGAGTCAATTGGAGGTGTACCTGTGGATGTATTTCAAGGCCTACCTTCAAACTCAGTGCCTCTTTGCTTGACATCATGGGAAAATCAAAGAAAATCAGCTAAGACCTCAGAAAATAAAATTGTAGACCTCCACAAGTCTGGTTCATCCTTGGGAGCAATTTCCAAATGCCTGAAGGTACCACGTTCATCTGTACAAACAATAGTATGCAAGTATAAACACCATGGGACCACGCAGCCGTCATACGGCTCAGGAAGGCATTCAAAAGTATCTATATCCACAGTAAAACGGGTTGTATATCGACATAACCTGAAAGTCCGCTCAGCAAGGAAGAATCCACTGCTCCAAAACCGCCATAAACTGCACATGGGGACAAAGATCGTACTTTTTGGAGAAATGTCCTCTGGTCTGATGAAACAAAAATATAACTGTTTGGCCATAACGACCATCGTTATGTGTGGAGGAAAAAGGGGGAGGCTTGCAAGCCGAAGAACACCATCCCAACCGTGAAACACAGGGGTGGCAGCATCATGTTGTGGGGGTGCTTTGCTGCAGGAGGGACTGGTGCGCTTCACAAAATAGATGGCTTCATGAGGTAGGAAAATTATGTGGATATATTGAAGCAACATCTCAAGACATCAGTCAGGAAGTTAAAGCTTGGTTGCAAATGGGTCTTCCAAGTGGACAATGACCCCAAGCATACTTCCAAAGTTGTGGCAAAATAGCTTAAGGACAACAAAGTCAAGGTATTGGAGTGGCCCTGATCACAAAGCCCTGACCTCAAACCTATAGATAATTTGTGGGCAGAAATTGAAAAGAATGCGCGATCAAGGAGTCCTACAAACCTGACTCAGTTACACCAGCTCTGTCAGGAGGAATGGGTCAAAATTCACCCAACTTATTGTGGGAAGCTTGTGGAAGGCTACCCGAAACGTTTGATCCAAGTTAAACAATTTAAAGGCAATGCTACAAATACTAATTGAGTGTATGTAAACTTCTGACCCTGTCACGCCCTGACCTTAGAGAGCCTTTTTATGTCTCTATTTGGTTTGGTCAGGGTGTGATTTGGGGTGGGCATTCTATGTTTTTGTTTTCTATGATTTTGTGTTTCTATGTTTTGGCCGGGTATGGTTCTCAATCAGGGAACGCTGTCTATCGTTGTCTCTGATTGGGAACCATACTTAGGTAGCCCTTTTCCCTCCTTTCAGTGTGGGAAGTTGTCTTTGTTTGTGGCACTATAGCCTTAAGCTTCACGGTTGTTTTTTTTGTATTGTTCATTGTTTTTGTCGGCGGCATCCTAATAAAAAGGAATATGTACGCTCACCACGCTGCGCTTTGGTTCAGTTCTCATTCGACGGCCGTGACAGACCCACTGGGAATGTGATGAAAGAAATAAAAGCTGAAATATATAATTCTCTCTACTATTATTCTGACATTTCACATTCTTAAAATAAAGTGGTGATCCTAACTGACCTAAGACAGGGAATTTTTACTCTGATTAACCTCTAACGAGCCTCTACCCCGGGTCCGGGATCACCCCCCACCCCCCCACACACTGATTAGCATAGCTAGCATAGCTTCACAAGTAGATAGTAGCATCTAAATATCATTAAATCACAAGTCCAAGACACCAAATGAAAGATACAGATCTTGTGAATAAAGCCACCATTTCAGATTTTTAAAATGTTTTACAGGGAAGACAAAATATGTAAATCTATTAGCTAAACACGTTAGCAAAATACACCACTTTTCTAACTCCATCAGTTTCTTACTACTTCAGGTGCTATCACCAATTCGGCTAAACTAAGATATTGATAGCCACTAACCAAGAAAAAACCTCTTCAGATGACAGTCTGATAACATATTTATGGTATAGGATAGGTTTTGTTAGAAAAAAGTGCATATTTCAGGTAGAAATCACAGTTTACAATTGCACCGACCATCACAAGACGACTAGAATTACTATAGAGAGCAACGTGTATGACCAATTTACTCTTAATAAAACATTTCATAAGAATAGACAAAGCATAGCAATGGAAAGACCCAGATCTTGTGATTCCAGACAATATTTCAGATTTTCTAAGCGTTTTACAGCGAAAACACAATAAATCGATAAGTTAGCATACCACATGTGAAAACGTTACCAGAGCATCGATTCCAGCCAAAGAGCGCTATAACGTAATCACCGCCAAAATATATTAATTTTTTCACTAACCTTCTCAGAATTCTTCCGATGACACTCCTGTAACATCATTTTACAACATACATATACAGTTTGTTCGAAAATGTGCATATTTAGCCATACAAAACCGTGGTTATACAATGAAAATAGTAGCAACTCAAGCATCAAAATGAGGGACGTCAGCTTTCAGAGTGATCTAGTTTAATCGAAAGCTAATCATATACTTGACTAAAAAATACAGGGTTGACAGGAATCGAAAGACAAATTAGTTCTTAATGCAACCGCTGACTTACATTTTTAAAATTATCCTTACTTTTCAATACAGGGTTCGCCAAGTGACGCGATAACAAACAAAATGGCGAAATATGCGTTTAAAATATTTCGACAGAACAACGATTTATCATATTAAATATTGCTTACTTTGAGCTGTTCTTCCATCAGATTCTTGGGCAATGTATCCTTTCTATGTTGTAATCTTCTTTTGGTCGATAGATGTCCTCTGTCCTTCGAAATGTCCACTAACAACGACCGAGACCCCGAAACGTTCCCAAAGCTAGAAAGTGCACGACAAAGAAATTCCTCAGAATCGCACTAAACGGATATAAATTGCTATAAAACGGTTCAAATTAACTACATTATGATGTTTTTAACAACTATAACGAGTAAAAACATGACCAGAGAAATATTGCTGGCTAAACAACGATTTGGAATGAGGCAAGTCCGATGTCCTTCACGCTTCAGGCGCGCGACGAGAAAGGGAGGTACCTCCACGTTTTGTTCTTTTATAGTGGCTGTGATTGTGCAATCGACTCCATTCAAAACGTGATGACGTACAGACACCCAGAGGAAGACGTAGGCAGTGTCGGTTTCTTCATAGCATTCACTGTCACCTTAAAAACAGACTCCAGATCAGGGGTAAACATTTCTGAAATCTGACCCCTGTCATGAAAAGTGCTGTAGATATAGTTCTGTACCACTCAGAGACAAAATTCCAACGGCTATAGAAACTAGAAAGTGTTTTCTATCCAATAATAACAATAATATGCATATTGTACGATCAAGAATTTAGCACGAGGCAGTTTAATTTGGAGACCAAAATATGCTAATGCGGAACAGCACCCCCTATAGTTCCAAGAAGTTAAATGTCAGGAATTGTGAAAACGGAGTTTAAATGTATTTGGCCAAGGTGTATGTAAACTCCCAACTTCAAATGTGTATTGATATTTTTCTCATTTGATGGCTCAGCGGAGATCGTAGCAGGACTTCTTGTACTTGTTCGTGTCCTCAACCGTAGCCTCAGGGTTGGCTGCGATAGCGCTGTTCTCTGTGTTAATCCAGGGTTTTTGATTGAGGAAGCAGTGAACCTTCACTGTGGGGACAACGTCGGCGATGCATTTCCTAATGAAGCCGTTGACTGAGGTGGATAGCTCACCGATGCTATCGCCGGTGTCCCGGAACATATTCCAGTCCATGCTAACAAAGCAGTCCTGCAGCATAGCTTCCAATTCGGATGATGATTTCTCTACGGAGCCTCAGGGTTCTTCATGTTTTGAGCTTCTGCTTGTAGACAGGAAGCAGGAGTATAGAGTACCATGATCTGATTTGCAAAACAGGGGAGAAGGGAGGGCATTGTATGCTTGCTTGTGGGTAGAGTAACAGTGGTCTAGGACTTTATCGCCACTAGTGGAGAAGGAGACATGCTGATGGAAGTTGGGCATCATGTCTCTTAATGACGTGGAATTAAAATCACCGGCAACAAGAAAAGCAGGATCTGGGTGCATGGTTTCCTGCTTATTTATAGCTTCGTACAGTTCATATAGTGCCAGCTTGATGTTTTTCTTGTCCTGAGGTGGAATATATACAGCAGTCATGATAACAGATGAAAACTCTTAGGAGGTAGAAGGGTAGGCATTTGACCATTAGGTATTCCAAGATGGGTGAACAATGGGTCGAGTCACCACACTATTTGCTGTTGATGAAGAGGCATACCCCCCCCCCCCCCCCCCTATGGATTTTCCTGAATCCATTGTCCTCTCTGCTCTGTGAATGGACAATACATCGAGTTGGATAGCCATGGGGGGTATCTTGTCCAACATCCATGTTTCAGAAAAGCAGAAAATATTGCAGTTACGATAGTCCCGTTGATAGCAAATCTGCGATCGGAGGTCAACCATATTATTATCAATTATGTTTGCCAATATAATGGAAGGAATAGGTGGCCGGTTTTCCCTTTGCCATTATCTCGCCAGGACTACCCCTCTCTGGCCTCTTTTTTTGCCGGCGTTTCCTCGTGGGTAGCCCGAAAATTGGGTCAGAATTACACAGAGCCCACGGCAGATGAGTCGAATTTGAAGTTGATGCTGGAATTGAGGTTAGTAACTGACGATTTGATGTTCAAAAGTTGTTGATCATAAGAAATAATAGCGGATACATTTTGAGCAACAAATAAAAAGATAAACGTCAAAAGAATCACAGAATAGCAAAGTTGGGTCGGAGCTCACGAGACAGCAGCCATACTGTATGACACCATCGTACAGATTGAATAAGCTAGAAGGCCCTCCTCTGAAGTGGCCACGTCCTCTCTAGGCCCAGGGTTGAGGGTAGGTTTAGGTGAAATACATACACATAGCTCAGCTCATGAGATGTTGATGACAGGCACCTGGAGGCCTGGGTCTAGAACTTTCATTGAGAGAGATGTTTGCAACCCACCCCTCTATTCTATCCCTTTGTCGAGTACCAGCTTGCATGCTTCCAATGCAATGACCTTGACCAGAGTGGGCCTATGAAGGAGCGATAGTGTGAGAATATGTGCGTGTGTGTGTGTTTGCGTGTTTTTATCTGTGTGTGTGTGTGTGTGTGTGTGTGTGTGTGTGTGTGTGTGTGTGTGTGTGTGTGTGTGTGTGTGTGTGTGTGTGTGTGTGTGTGTGTGTGTGTGTGTGTGTGTGTGTGTGTGTGTGTGTGTGTGTGTGTGTGTGTGTATGGGTACATATGTGTGTGCGTAATGAATCGGAGACAGTGCATGAAGTTTATGTCAGGGTAGTGTCTGTGTCTGTGTTCTAATGAGTGTGTGTACACTTGACCCATCATGGTGTATTTCAGATCATCTCCTGAAATCTTCCCCATTAAAGCATTACAACAGCTTCCAGGTGTTTTCACACATTATTGTCCACCTTTCCACCTGTCCCCACTCTGTGTAAAAGCATTCAGGTCACAGCAAAATCAACAGGAAGGAAGACAACCATTTGGGGTTTTATTTGGGGTAAAAGGACCTTGAATTCTCCTCTGGTGAGGCATATTAGATGCATTAGGAATGGAATTTCAACACGACAAACACATCCTCACGACGCTTAATTCATTACAAGTTCATTAGAAGAAAACCAACGGAATTCTTAATCTGTTTGTGTGTCCTGTTTATAATTTCACAAACACTCTTGCTCAGAGGAATAGAGTACTGTCTGGCTTTTGTTTTGATGTTGGCATCTATTTTGTGGCATATTGAACATGGGAGTTTCAAGAATAGGAAAGGCTTTGTCTGAGAGTTTCTATAATGTCCTTGTAAAGGGCTTTGACTTTGTGTCATATCATTAGCTGCTCTCTCCACTCCCAATCCCACTGTTGACATGGAAGCTGGTGATGCTGGCCACCTTATGAATGAGACTGAGGAACTGATCTCATTCTATAGGACCATTAGGCTAGTGTGTCTGCAGGGTTCCTCAGCTCTAATTGGCTCTTTGAAAGTCACTGCTCGCAGATTCAGCCTTCCTGACCTCCCAAGAGACCGATCACATTCTGACTGTGGATTCTAACTGGGCCTGTCACAAAATCTGTATAATATTCCCAGTAGAAGTTGTATATAATCTAAATCTGAGTTAACACAGACCATCACACAGAGAACATCTACACTTGTCTCAACTGGACTGGTTCAGATTTGATCAGTTGTGTTCTGATTTTAGAACTTTGAGTTCTCTTGAAATCTGAGACTCTAGATAAATTGAACACATTGAATCCTCAAAACTCAGAAAATCTCAACTGGATTTCATTACCTGGCCACACTGCTCGACTCAATAATATTTTTCATGTTGTTTAACTTGATGGGGTCAAGATGCCATCATTACTTTGCCCAATTGTACACTAGTAGAATGCTATAAGTATAATACACATTCGATGTCTATGGCTAACTCATGATACGTTGCCAAATATACTTTTTTCCCTCCCAGCCATTTCTTGGAATGGAACGTTTCTCAGAGGGCAGGTCGGTTGGGGGTAGCTGGCGAGGTCAAGCTGTAACACTGCTCTTTTGTAGTGCTGGTTTAGAACCTGTCTGTTCTTGGTCTCCTAATCCAGGGATTATACAGATTTAAAGTAATCTGGGCAGGTTTTAATTAGTCTGAACAGCGGGGAGACCAGGAAAATAATACTCTAATCTGCACTAATTTAAATCCTACTCAAACAAACACACGTACACAGGGAATTGAGGGAAATACACATAACACAGTAAACACACCTACTGAATGAACAAACATAGTGCTCTGGCCTTCTTTGAGTTACGACCTGTTAACACAAACACACACACAGGTATAGACGCGCACACACACACCTATGGAGATAAGAGGAAAGAGAAAAACTGTAAGTAAGGGATAAACGCCGACGTTCTGTACATTACCTTGGAAATAATGGACACCGCAGCGGAACGAGGCGGAACCGAGTTCATTATTCCAAGGTAATATATAAAACGTCTGCGTTTATCCCGATTACCAAAGTTACCAAAGAAAACAATACTAAAGCAGAAATGTTATAAGCAAATTCATACTTTCTCATCTTTTGGTTGCTAGAGACCCGACCCAGTCGTTCGTTCGATTACAGTAGTTCTATATTTAAGGACGAGACCCAGTTGTTCACTCTACAGTATACGGTGCATTTGGAAAGTATTCAGACCCCTTGACCTTTTCCACATTTTGTTATGTTACAGCCTTATTCTAAAATGAATTAAATAAAAACAAAAATCCTCATCAATTTACACACAATACCCCATAATGACAAAGCGAAAACAGGTTTTTGCAAATTTTTGCACAATTATTCAACATTTAAAACAGAAATACCTGATTTACATAAGTATTCAGATCCTTTGCTATGAGACTCGAAATTGAGCTCGGGTGCATCCTGTTTCCATTGATCATCCTTGTGATGTCCACCTGTTGTAAATTCAATTGATTAGACATGGTTTGGAAAGGCAAACACCAGTCTATATAAGGTCCCACCATTGACAGTGCATGTCAGAGCAAAAACCAATCCATGAGGTTGAAGAAATTGTCAGTAGAGATCTGGGGAAGGGTACCAAAACATTTCTGCAGCATTGAAGGTCCCCAAGAACACAGTGGCCTCCATCATTCTTGAATGGAAGAAGTTTGGAACCACCAAGACTCTTCCTAGAGCTGGCCGCCCGGCCAAATTGAGCAATCGGGGAGAAGGGCCTTGGTCAGGGAGTTGACCAAGAACCCGATCGTCACTCTGACAGAGCTCCAGAGTTCCTCTGTGTAAATGGAAGAACCTTCCAGAAGGACAACCATCTCTTCAGATTCAACTTTATTATCCCACCAGGGGGAAATTAATTTGGTCATGTGCTTAAAAAGAACCTTTTAGGGCTAGGGGTCTCGCTAGCGGGAGGACGCGCAATTCAAACAAATAATCATACAAATTATGAATATTAAACATTTAGGTACATATAAGTGTCTTATATCGGTTGAAAGCTTAAATTGTTGTTAATCTAGCTGCACTGTCCGATTTACAGTAGGTATGGCAGCGAAAACATGCCATGCGATTGTTTGAGGACGGCGCCACACATCAAAATATTTTTCCACCAGCACAGGTTTCATAAATTCACAAATAGCGATTAAATATTCACTTACTTTTTCAAAATCTTCCTCTGATTTGTCATCCAAAGGGTCCCAGTTTTAACATGTAGTGTCGTTTTGTTAGATAAAATCCTTCTTAATATCCCAAAAAGTCTGTTGAGTTAGAGCCATCGATTTGAGTAATCCACTCCTTCAACATACAGAGAAAGGAATCCGAAAATCTACCCCTAAACTTTGTTTCAACAAGTCAAAATATGTTTCTATTTACTCCTCAGATACCCTAAAATGTAATCAAACTATAATATTTCTTACGGAAAGAAGTATGTTCAATAGGGAACTGATTTTAGCAGGTGCGTCCTGTCTTCATGGCTCGCAAACACGAATGTCCAAGACTGTGTCCTTCTACTAAAACTGTTATTTCTTATTCGTTTTGGAAGTTACAAGCCTGAAACCTTGAACATAGACTGCTGACACCCTGTGGAAGCCATAGGAATTGCATCCACGGAGCAAATTTTCCATATAACCTTATACTTACCATTGTAAAAGTATGGTCTCTCTCAAAAAATAAATTCGGGTTGGTTTTTCTTTGGATTTTCTCCTACCATATCTATTGTGTTATATTCTCCTACATTATTTTAACATTTCTACAAACTCCAAAGTGTTTTCTTTCCAATGGTACCAATTATATGCATATCCAGGCTTCAGGGCTTGAGCAACAGGCAGTTTACTTTGGGCACGTCATTCAGGAGGAAATTGAGAAAAAAGGGGCCTAGTCCTAAGAAAAACAGTACATAAATGAAAAACACAGAAACTACACAAAATAATGCTATAGCTACATTTAAAGTGAAAGTGCAATATACTGTATACTCGAGGGACCAACATACAATTTATTATACAGCCTAATGGATGTTGGAATTTTGAAGAAGTCTCTTTCCCCTTGTCCGGCTGCTGCTGTGACTGAATTTTGAGTGAAGGGGATGAGTACTGTCCTGCAAAACGTTTTCAAGTTTTAGGAGGATGAGTTTTGTGTACAGGTTGGTGGCTGATATTTGATCTATACCAATTATCTTTCCTGCCGTTTTAATCAAGCGCTGAAGCTTGACTTGGTCTTGCAATCGCATGTTTCCGAACACGCATATCAGACCAAAGGATAGCACACTCTGAAGGACAGATTTATAGAACATTTGTAAGATATGGCGGTCAACATTAAAATGGTTCAGTTTGCTTAAAACAAAACTTTATTTTCAGCACTCCACCAATCAGGCATTTATGGTAGAGTGTCCAGACGGAAGCCACTCCTCAGTAAAAGGCACACAACAGCCTGCTTGGAGTTTTAGCTTAATCATTATGGGGTATTGTGTTGATTTATGAGGGGAAAAAACGATATAATACATTTTAGAATAAGGCTGTAACATAACAACATGTAGAAGTCAAGTTGTCTGAATACTTTCCGTATGTTCCGTTGCCATGCTAGGTGGCAACGTTCTTATCCTTTGCTTGCTAGCTAGCCAGATAGTTACGGCTAACACAGTCACGACCTCTGCAGCCAGAATAACAGAAAGTTGCTGCATTTACGTTTGTTTAAGTTGTGTTCTATTGATATTAATTTGGATACATCCATAACAATGAGCTGACGGTGCCCAATTTTGCCTGCCATAGTGCCTTTTCATCAGGACACTCGTCGACACTGTTCATTACGAGGAGATCATATTGCATATCAAACACTAGGTTAGAAGCTGGTTAAATAGTATGTTGCTAGCAAATCTGCCAATATGACAAATTCATTCAAAAAATATCAGTTGCTGAAAACTGGTCGAAGTACAAATTTAATGTGGGAGGATTTGACAGAAACAATATGTCGCTGCTAAAACAAATCAATTGCTAGCTAGCTAGCTATGTTTTTCTTCATTGGAACTGTGTTTACGTTTGTTTTAGTTCAAACTATATTGAACTAAAACAGACAGTGGCTTCTTGGAAACAACCCCGAATTCATGTTAAAACCCTTTCATTTCCAAAATGAGACATGTAATTACAACCTGGTTCCACATATCATGCATCCATGTGTATGCGCATATTGCGTCATGATTGCAAGGTGTCCCGATATCTTTTCCAACTGTCCTGTGATCTGGTTTTAATGTCCTTTCTAGAATGCCCTTCTATCAAATCAAATCAAATGTTATTTGTCACATACACATGGTTAGCAGATGTTAATGCGAGTGTAGCGAAATGCTTGTGCTTCTAGTTCCGTCAATGCAGTAATAAGCAACGAGTAATCTAACCTAACAATTTCACAACAACTACCTTATACACACAAGTGTAAAGGAATGAAGAATATGTATATAAAAATATATGAATGAGTGATGGTACAGAACGGCATAGGCAAGATGCAGTAGACGGTATAGAGTACAGTATATACATATGAGATGAGTAATGTAGGGTATGTAAACATTATATGAAGTGTCATTGTTTAAAGTGGCTAGTGATACATTTTTTTCATACATTTTTACATTGTTAAAGTGGCTAGAGTTGAGTCAGTATGTTGGCAGCAGCCACTCAATGTTAGTGGTGGCTGTTTAACAATCTGATGGCCTTGAGATAGAAGCTGTTTTTCAGTCTCTCGGTCCCTGCTTTGATGCACCTGTACTGACCTTGCCTTCTGGATGATAGCGGGGTAAACAGGCAGTGCCTCGGGTGGTTGTTGTCCTTGATGATCTTTATGGCCTTCTTGTGACATCGGGTGGTGTAGGTGTCCTGGAGGGCAGGTAGTTTGCCCCCGGTGATGCGTTGTGCAGACCTCACTACCCTCTGGAGAGCCTTATGGTTGTGGGCGGAGCAATTGCCGTACCAGACGGTGATACAGCCAGACAGGATGCTCTCGATTGTGCATCTGTAAAAGTTTGTGAGTGCTTTTGGTGACAAGCCGAATTTCTTCAGCCTCCTGAGGTTGAAGAGGCGCTGCTGCGCCTTCTTCACCATGCTGTCTGTGTGGGTGGACCAATTCAGTTTGTCCGTGATGTGTACACCGAGGAACTTAAAACTTGCTACCCTCTCCACTACTGTCCCGTCGATGTGGATAGGGGGGTGCTCCCTCTGCTGTTTCCTGAAGTCCACCGTCATGTCCTTTGTTTTGTTGACGTTGAGTGTGAGGTTATTTTCCTGAAACGAGTTTTCAACAACAATGTGGTATAAGTAAGGGATAAACGCAACATTCTTATCCCTTGCTTGCTGCTAGCCAGCCAATTTGCTATGGCTACACAGATACTACCTCTGCAGTCAGAATAACAGCAGTTTATTCCGTTGCATTAGTTTACGTTGTTTATCCCGCTTATACCACAGTTGCCATAGAAAACAATACTAACTTGTTTTTATATGAAACATTCATTTCTGTTGAAAACCCCAATTGTTTGCATATTCAACTTACACACAGCTCTGACACACACACTTACCCCACCAGACATGCCACCAGGGGTATTTTCACAGTCCCCAAATCCAGAAAAAATTTAAGGAAGCATACAGAATTATATAAAGTCATTATTGCATGGAACTCCGTTCCATCTCATATTGCTCAAATGAACAGCAAACCTGGTTTCAAAAACAGAGAAAGCAACACCTCACAGCACAATGCCTCTCCCCTATTTTACCTAGATATTTTGTTTGTATGTATTGATATTTAGGCTGTGTGCATTTTGTTAAAAAAAACATGTTTTATGTTGTTCTGTCCTTGAGCTGTTCGTGTCTATTAATGTTCTGTATTATGTCATGTTTCATCGTTTCTAGCTGCTGCTTTTGCAACAGCTAATAGGGATCCTAATAAAACCCCCCAAAATACCAAGAAGCACACATTTACCGCTAGAAATATGTTTGTCGATATTTTCATTTATATAAGCGAATTCATACTTTCTCATCATCTAGAGACGCGACTCAGTCATTCGTTCAATTAGTTTGATATTTATGGACGTGACCCAGTCGTTCGTTCTTAATGTTCCATGGCAACGTTCCTATCCCTTGCTTGCTAGCGGGCCAGCTAGCTACGGATAACACAGTTACTACCTCTGCAGACAGAATAACAGCAAAGTAGCTGTTTTCAATTGACATTCATTTGGATACATCCATAACAATGAGCTGATGAAGCCTGATTTTGCCTGGAATAAGAAACGTTTGCCTTCTTGTCAGGACACTCGTCAACCCTGACTGTTCATTTCGAGGAGATCGCATTGCATATCAAACACGGGTCTAGAAGCTAGTTAAATCGTTTGTTGTCTTGCAAATCTGCCAATATGACAACCGAATTCAAAAATATCAGAAGCTCAAAACAGCTGGTCAAACTAGAAAAACGTGGGAGGATTTGACAGCTTTAGTGGCAGAGGGGACAGGAGAATTTTATCACTCACTGCGTTTACAATGTATCCAATTTCATTTTGTGCGGTTGTTTGTTTAGCTTTCTGTAACTTTGTAACAAGTACGGTCTGCATGTGTAGGCGCATATTATTGGCTCATGATTGCAAGGTGTCCCGAATTCTTTTTCAACTGTTCCATTATCTGGTTTTAATGTCCATTCTAGAATGCCCTTTCCATACAATCAGAAATGAGTATTCAACAATGCTGTGGTATAATGTTATAATAATCTGGCTAAACCCAAGAAGAATGTCTCCATTACTCAGAAGTGCTTTGTGGTGTCAAGAGCTGTTATGTGCTGCTCACACACACCAGGAGCTGTACAGTAGCTGTGGAGGCCGGAGACAGACAGGTGTGGTGTGCACCGATAGAGAGGACACACTGCAGTGAATATCTGAGTGACATGGTAGTCGGGCTTAAATGGCCACTCTCCCTGGTGGGCCATCTCCTTGAGGGAAAGATGCCCAACGCCACTACAGACATAACTGGAAAAAAGACATATTCAAGCATTCATAGTGGAGGGGAGACTTGTAGTGTTGTTACAGTAGAGAAATGTCAGCAGTTGTATTGTTGTCATACATGTTCCAATTGTGCATGTTTGTATGTGACTGTATGTGTGTGTGTGTGTGTGTGTGTGTGTGTGTGTGTGTGTGTGTGTGTGTGTGTGTGTGTGTGTGTGTGTGTGTGTGTGTGTGTGTGTGTGTGTGTGTGTGTGTGTGTGTGCATGCATGATGGAAATGAACAGAGTTCCTTCTCTGATACCGTAGTGAGGGATTTGTTGTTTTTGGGGGCTTGTGATTGGACATACGGGGGGGGGGGGGTTGTCCAGGCTGTGGACCTTCAGCAGTGGGTCTTTCTGATCAGGCTAATCCCCCTACAACACCAGACACTCACACACACACACACACACACACACACACACACACACACACACACACACACACACACACACACACACACACACACACACACACACACACACACACACACACACACACACACACACACACATTCCAGTGGGCTCATAGAGCCACAGTGGCTCTGGTTTAGCCCTAATGTCCTTAGGCTGCGGGGTGGACTGGACTGGCCTGGTGTCAGGATCCAGTGAGGTTGTGAGGTTTAGAGATATAGAGATTCTCTCAGCTCTTGCCCTGCTTTTCACAGGACGCTCCCATCAATGCAGCACAGCAACACACTCAGGTAAGTGTCTGACTCAGGTGTACTGTTTTTGATGTACTTTATTCTAGTCCGACAGAGTCCCTAGTGAAGGTTCTGATGCCAGAACTTACCGTATTCTAATAACAAAGAAGTGCTTTTTATTTAATTAAAATTTTCTTCAAAGAGGGTCTGAATAGGCTTATCTCTCACCACTGATGTAGTCTCATAGAGAACAGTACAAAAATAACAAAAATAACGCAGAGACATGAGAGGAGAAACTGTTGTGAATTCTCACTGTGGTGCAGATTTTTATTGAATGGTATTTTGATGTAGCCTAGACCTAACTACCGCAAGAAACTGAAAATGATTTAAACAGAAGGTTCTAATTGTTTTCGATCCACTGTCTTTGCTCTGTATCCCAGAAATGTTTCTATATTCAGTTCAATTGCTGCAATTTGTATTCATTAGGAAATTATTATTTTATCTAATTTTTTCAGGAGATTCTGTTTGCTAGTTGCCTTCCTTTGAATAATTGATGTACCTTTCTACGAACATAATATTATTTAATTTAGTTTTAAAGACTGTTGTGGACACAGGAGAGAGCATGAATGATTATTATTGTGATTTAAAAAAGTGTAGTCCTCTCAAATGAAAAGCATACTGTTCTGACCATAACTCAATGTTAAATAATTTAGAAAAAAATATTTGATATCAAATAGACAACAGAACATCTTTTTTTATTTTACCTTTATTTAACTAGGCAAGTCAGTTAAGAACAAATTCTTATTTACAATGATGGCCTACACCGGCGCCGCTGGGCCAATTGTGCGTCGCCTTATGGGACTCCCAATCACGGCTGGATGTGATACAGCCTGGATTCAAACCAGGGACTTATATGACCCCTCTTGCACTGAGATTCAGTGCCTTAGACCACTGCGCCACTTGGGAGCCCACCTTTTTATGTGTTTCCCTGTATGCTAAGCTAAAGAGTAAATGTGTGTGGTAAATGGTTCTGATGAAGACATAGCAGTGATGGTGTAAAGTCTAAAAAGTTCAACACACACCTATTAAGGTTGAAGTTATTTATTTCATTATTTTTTCCCCAATGCTTTTCAAGACACAGAAATGTTTTCGCATGTATCTTCCTGAGTCATGAGTCACGTAACTGGGATAGTCAATTGAAAGAAGATGCTCACCCAAGCAAGCAGTGTGTCTTTTAGTATGGATATCATGAAAGAAGCACAATGAAAATTGTACTTTGACGTTAATTGGAATCTTCCACTGTCTGCATTTGTTCTAAGATAAAGGAAAAGTCATGGAAAAGACAAAGAAAAGTTTAATGATACTTTATTTGATATACTGTACATGGTAATTAAAACGTGTGAAGTGCAATTGAGACAAGTAGCTAAGAATCTAATCCTATGGCTCAGTGCTTCCACCAGCGCTCCAATTAGTTCCACAGCAATTCAGTTACAGAGAATATTTTTGCACAGTAAGAAAACAGATGAAGAGAAATCCATAATTTCAGTGAGATTTCTCCCGAGTTCAGACGTAGTTCTCTTTTTATTGTTATTTTTCATTTTCATGAAGTTAAGTACAAATAGCATTCTATGTCAACCAAAGAAGAAAAACATGTTGCATTCCTGCTCAATATAGTGTGTTAATGTTTGCCTTGACTCTTATTTTGGAACAGATCAGTTAGACAGTTGGCTGTTCATTTGATGTGGTGTTTGAACAGACTCCCCACTAGTATTAGTAATGAAAAAGAGAGGGAGAAACAAGGAGAGGGAGAGAGAGAGGGGGAGAGGGGGTGGAGAGAGAGATAGAGTCTGTAATGTAGTCTAGACCCATGACAGGTTGTCTGATTTCCCTTACTCACAACCAAGACACTACCCACAGCATAGGCAGCCAGCCTGATAGACACACACACACACACACACACACACACACACACACACACACACACACACACACACACACACACACACACACACACACACACACACACACACACACACACACACACACACACACACACACACACACACACACACACACACACCGTCTTTCCCATGCCTTGGCACTAGTTGGCAGACGTCAGGTATGCACCCCAGAGACAAAGCTTAATTACACAATGGGGTTTGGGCCACCCCATCATACCATGTCAAAACTCATAAACAAGACCAGTGAGACGGAGACAGAGAGAGAAAGCTGGGGGGAGACAGAATGTTCAATATACTAGAGAGAGAGAGACACAAAGAGAGAGAGAGAGACATAGAGAGAGAGACACACAGAGAAAGAGAGAGACACAAAGAGAGAGAGTGACATAGAGAGAGAGAGCCACAGAGAGAGAGAGCCACAGAGAGAGAACCACAAAGAAGATCGTGGAGGGTCTCCTTTTCTATCCCAGTGGTGGTTTTCTGTTGTTTGAGGCTTTGGCACAGGTTGTGTTGTGTTTTCTGTGTTGTGTGGTTTTCTGGTCTTATCTTCTTTTTACTGAGAACACGAGAGCAGCGCCAGTAGGCTCATGCCAGCACTGTCACGCCAAATGTTGTCAAAAACGGGAGGGAGAGATCTACTTTGTGCTTGTGCGCAGCGGCGTATGAATACATTGGTCGCAGCCTGTCGGGGGAGGGGAGGGGGGCTGCTTGCTGAGTCATCGTGGTCAGGTTGACCTGTGTAAAGTGGCCCCCCTACCCCTCCCCTTCCCGTGGCTTGACTTGTTCAGAGTAATGGTTAATCGTGGGAAGTCTGGTGTTAGGGTAAGTGTGCCTGTGTGGAGGGAGGCCTGTCTGGGGGTTGGAGGTCGGTGCCGGAGGGGGTTTTGGCGTGCCGTGGGGAGACAGGGCCAGTCAGGCAGAGAGACAGTGTGTTGTTCTTTTTCCGACGGAGGGGAAAAGCCCTGTACAAGCAGAGCAGGGAACAAGGGACGCAAATTCTCCCGGAATAAAAGCAGAGAAAAGTCCTCCTTTTGTTTTGCCTTGTGGTGTTCCTGCCACAGCTGCTGTGGGTTTTGGGAGGCTCGGTTCCCCTCCTCCAGTGTCTTTTAGCTGTCCTGTCCTGCTGTCGGGAGGCGACAGAGTGTTCCCGGACACTCCTACCATCATGCTCATCTCCACAACACCTCATGTCCACTAACACTTCCTGTGTGGATGGGGTCAATGTGCATCTTTGTACAGGAAATGCTTTCACATTATATCCCCCCAGCGGTGCTGTTGGAGTCCAGGCTCTGTTCACCAGGCTCTAGCAGGGTATAATTGACTCTCTCCCTCAGACCCTGCAGTAGACATGACAGCCGCATGCCCCGACACACACACTTGTTTCCATTGGCTGTCAGTTGTGCTGTAATCCCATTGAAATGAGGAAATGTTCCATATTCATGGACTCCGCAGGAGCAGGATGAAGAACTTCACATATCTGAGAAACTCAAACAGAATTTACTGCCTGGGTGCACAGACCATCCGCTTACTCTCTGCACTTTATCTCAATGGGGAAGTGCCTGTGTTGATAAACTATACTGAACAAAAATATAAACGCAACATGCAACAATTTTAACAGTTTTACTCAGTTACAGTACATATAAGGAAATCAGTCAATTGAAATACATTTATTACACCCTAATCTATCATTTCACATGACTGGGAATACAGATATGTGTCTGTTGGTCACAGATACTATAAAAAAAAAAGGTAGGGGTGTGGATCAGAAAACCAGTCAGTATCTGGTGTTACCACCATTTGCCTCATGCAGTGAAACACATCTCCTAAGTATAGTTAATCAGTCTGTTGATTGTGGCCTGTAGAATGTTGTCCCACTCCTCTTTAATGGCTGTACAAAGTTGCTGGATATTGGCGGGAACTGGAACACGCTGTCGTATACGTCGATCCAGAGCATCACAACCATTTTCAATGGATGACATGTCTGGTGAGTATGCAGGCCATGGAAGAACTGGGACATTTCCAACTTCCAGGAATTGTGTACAGATCCTTGCGACATGGGGCTGTGCATTATCATGCTGAAACATGAGGGGATGTCGTTGGATGAATGGCACGACAATGGGCCTCAGGATCTCATCACGGTGTCTCCGTGCATTCAAATTGCCATCAATAAAATGCAATTATGTTCGTTGGCCGTAGCTTATGCCTGCCCCTACCTTAACCCCACTGCCACCATGGGGCACTCTGTTCACAATGTTGACATTAGCAAACCACTCGCCCACATGACGCCACACGTCTGCCATCTGCCTGGTACAGTTGAAACCGCTATTCATCTGTGAAGATCACACTTTTCCAGCGTGCCAGTGGCCACCGAAGGTGAGTGAAGACAGATCAAGACCCTGGTGAGGATGACGAGCACGCAGATGAGCTTCCCTGAGACAGTTTCTGACAGTTTTTGCAGAAATTATTTGGTTAATCAAACCCACAGTTTCATCAGCTGTCCGGGTAGCTGGTCTCAGACGATCCCGCAGGTGAATAAGCCGGATGTGGAGGTGATGGACTGGTGTGGTTACACATGGTCTGTGGTTGTGACGCCAATTGAACGTGCTGCCAAAATCTCAAAAATTACGTTGGATGCGGCAACCGCTCTGATGGACATTCCTGCAGTCAGCATGCCAATTGTACGCTCCCTCAAAACTTGAGACATCTGTGGCATTGTGTTTTGTGAAAAACTGCACATTTTAGAGTGGCCTTGTATTGCCCCCAGCACAAGGTGCTCCTGTGTAATGATCATGCTTTTTAATCAGCTTCTTGATATGCCACACCTGTCAGGTGGAAGGATTATCTTGGCAAAATATAAATGCTCATTAACAGGGATGTAAACAAATTTGTGCACAACATTAGAGAGAAATGTGCTTTTTTTTCATATGGAACATTTCTGGGATCTTTTATTTCAGCTCATTAAAACATGGGACCAACACTTTACATTACGTTTATGTTTATATCTTTGTTCAATGTATATCAAATATTTGCATTTGAGTGTGTGTTAGTTTGCATGGTTGAGATCGCATGCACATGTTTGATAGTCATTTCCAACACTCTGTTTTTTTTTTACCTTTATTTAACTAGGCAAGTCAGTTAAGAACAAATTCTTATTTACAATGACGGCCTACTGGGAAAAGTGGGTCAACTGCCTTGTTCAGAACAACAGATTTCTACCTTGTCAGCTCTGGGATTCAATCCAGCAACCTTTTGGTTACCGAGCTGACAAGGTAAAAATCTGCCGTTCTGCCCCTGAACAAGGCAATTAAACCAATGTTCCTAGGCCGTCATTGAAAATAATAATTTGTTCTTAACTGACTTGCCTAGTTAAATAAAAGTAAAATTTAAAATTTAAAATTACTGGCCCAACGCTCTAACCACTAGGCTACCTGCTGCCCGTTTTAAGACCTCAAATTATGCATCTTAAATAGGCCTAGTCGATATCAGATAGGAAACCTGTGGCTTGTATCTATGCACTTCAAATTCTGCAAGAGCTAACTACCTGGTTCTTGAAGAGAATTGGTCTGTGTAAGACCATTCTGATGAATAGTTGTTGTTGTTTGGTAGAGAAAGGCCTCTTATCTTCCCAGGTAATGGGTTGGGCCGACCTGGCCCCGACTCAGACTGGGGCTTAGCTGGGTACTAGCTGCCTGCATGCCTCCAGATGTGCCGCCTGTGATTCTCTGGTCTCCCTCTCTCAAGTTAAGAGTCCTGTTGTCTGAGTTTGAGTAACCAGCTGACTGAGCATATTCTCTTCTCTCCGCAGGCACAGAAATCGTGGATCGAGAGAGCCTTCAACAAGAGAGAATGTGTTCATATCATAGTGAGTGCCAAAGACCCCCATAGGTAAGTGAAAAGTCTTAAAATACAACTTTGTTGTTCAATGTGAATGGGAAATTCATAATTTTGCTGTCTTACACTATATATACAAAAGTATGTGGTAACCCCTTCAAATTAGTGTATACGGCTATTTCAGCCACTCCCGTTGCTGATGTGTATAAAATCGAGCACACAGCCATGCAATCTCCATAGACAGATATTGGCAGTAGAAAGGCCTTACTGAAGAGCTCAGTGACATTCAACGTGGCACCGTCATAGGACGCCACTTTCCAACAAGTCAGTTCGTCAAATTTTCGTCAAACTGTAAGTGCTGTTATTGTGAACTAGAAACGTCTAGGAGCAACAATGGCTCAGCCAGAAGTGGTAGGCCACACAAGCTCACAGAACGGGACTGCCGAGTGATGAAGCGCATAGTGCTTAAAAATCATCTGTCCTTTGTTGCAACACTACCGAGTTCCAAACTGCCCCTGGAAGCAATGTCAGCACAAGAACTGTTTGTCGGGAGCATCATGAAATTGGTTTCCATTGCCGAGCAGCCGCTCACAAACCTAAGATAACCATGCACAATGCCAAGCGTCGGCTGGAGTGGTGTAAAGCTCATCGCCAATGGACTCTGGAGCAGTGGAAATCCGTTTTCTGGTGTGATAAATCACGCTTCACCATTTGACAGTCCGACAGACAAATCTGGGTTTGGCAGATGCCAGGAGAACGCTACCTGCCCCAATGCATAGTGCCAACTGTAAAGTTTGGTGGAGTAGTAATAATGGTCTGAGGCAGTTTTTCATGGTTCGGTCTAGGCCCCCTAGTTCCAGTGAACGGAAATCATAACGCTACAGCATACCGTAATTTCTGGACTATTAAGCGCACCTGAATATAAGCCGCACCCACTGAATTTAAAAAAAAAAGTATTTTGTACATAAATAGGCCGCACATGTCTATAAGCCGCAGGTGCCTACCGGTACATTGAAACAAATGAACTTTACACAGCCTTTAAACGAAACACGGCTTGTAACAAAAATAAATAGGCTTTTAAACGAAACACGGCTTGTAACAAAAATAAATAGGCTTTAACGAAACACGGCTTGTAACAAAAATTTAAAGAAATAGCAGTAAACAGTAGCCTACCAAGAAAGTCATTGGTCACTATCTTCCTCCTCCTGTGCACTGAAACCACTGAAGTCATCTCCTTCGGTGTCGGAGTTGAATAGCCTCAGAATTGCTTCATCCGATGTTGGATCGTTTTCATTGTCGCTCTCGTCACTTTCATCCGGAGGCAAATTCCCCGCTGAGCTCATGCTGCCCTCTTCAACACGCAGCAGTCCAGCCTTTCGAAACCCGTTGATGATAGTGGATCTTTTGACAATGCTCCACGCTGTCAGGACCCACTGGCAGACTTGACCATAAGTTGCTCTTCGCATGCGGCCCGTTTTAGTGAAGGATTTCTCCCCACTTGTCATCCAAGCCTCCCACTGAACACGGAGCGCCACCTTAAATGCACGATTTACACTGATGTCGAGTGGCTGCAAATACTTTGTTGTGCCCCCAGGAATCACAGCTGGAATTGAGTTTGTCCTCTTGATGGCTTCTTTCACAGAATCTGTTATGTGGGCCCTCATGCTGTCCAACACGAGCAATGCCTTGTTCTTGTGAAAGAATCCTCCCGGTCGCTTGCCGTAACACTCCGTATGCCATTCATGCATTAGGCTTTCCGTCATCCATCCTTTCTTGTTGACTTTCACAACAATTCCTCTCGGGAATTTTTCTTTTGGCATCGTCATGCGTTTGAAAATCAACATCGGTGGAAGCTTTTCTCCCGATGCCGTGCAGCTCAGAACACAGGTGAAGTGCGTTTTTTCATGCCCAGTTGTTTTCAGCGTGATGGATGATTCGCCTTTCCTGTTGACAGTCCGAGTGAGAGGCAGGTCAAACGTCAGAGGAACCTCATCCATATTTATGATGTCGTGCGGGCCGATGGAATGCTCCGCTATCTTTGCATCAGTGAATTTGCGGAAGTTTGAAACTTTTTCCTCGTAGTCGGGAGGGAGCTGCTGACACAG
The DNA here is from genome assembly GCF_045679555.1 of Salvelinus alpinus. Classification (NCBI taxonomy): domain Eukaryota; kingdom Metazoa; phylum Chordata; class Actinopteri; order Salmoniformes; family Salmonidae; genus Salvelinus; species Salvelinus alpinus. The sequence goes on along the minus strand of NC_092090.1, from coordinate 83,598,640 downwards.
ACTCGTCCGTACCCTGATGGACAGGCCTTTACGTCTCATAAATCTTAGACACCACGATGGTCCACCTCTAAAATCCTCAAACTTCATTGCGGTGGCGATTGTTTTGGCTTTCAGTCGGATCTGCACAGTTGAAACACCTCGGCCGTCTGCTCTCTGTGTGTTGACCCAGTCTTCAAGCTCATTTTCTAGTTCGGGCCATCTGCTTTTCTTCTCTGAAAGCTTTTGTTGTCTTTCTGCACCGAGTCAGTTCCTCACACTGCTGTTTCCAACGTCTTATCATCGACTCATTAAGGCCAAGCTCCCGTGCAGCAGCTCTATTTCCTTTTCCAACAGCCAGATCGATCGCCTTCAACTTGAAAGCTGCATCATATGGATTTCTCCGTGTCTTTGCCATGATGAGGGTGACAAAATGACTACCGTAATCAGAATGATGGGAAGTTTGAGCGCGCTCGATTTACGTCACATTATGTGACGGTGCTCAGTTTTTTGGCGGCGTGAATTTGTGAAAGCGGGAAAAATCCATAAATTAGCCGCGTCATTGTATAAGCCGCGAGGTTCAAAGCGTGGGAAAAAGTAGCGGCTTATAGTCCGGAAATTACGGTACATCGACATTCTAGACGATTCTGTGCTTCCAACTTTATGGCAACAGTTTGAGGAATGCCCTTTCCTGTTTCAGCATAACAATGCCCCCGTGCACAAAGCAAGGTCCATGCAGAAATAGTTTGTCGAGATTGGTGTGGAAAAACTTAACTGGCCTGCACAGAGCCCTGACCTCAACCCTTTGAGATGAATTGGAAAGCCGACTGCGAGCCAGGCCATATGGCAAACATCTGTGCCCGACCACACTAATACTCTTGTGGCTGAATGGAAACAAGTCCCTGCAGAAATGTTCCAACATCTAGTGGAAAGCATTCCCAGAAGAGTGGAGGCTGTTATAGTAAGCAAAGGAGGGACTAACTCTATATTAACGCCCATGACTTTGGAATGAGATGTTCGACGAGCAGGTGTCCACATACTTTTCGTCATGTATTGTATGTTAGTCCCAATCTCCCGGACACCACACAAGGCATAGTGGAAGCAGCATACAAAGCAACTGTGTTCAAAATTAGCAGCAATGTTAAATATTTCTTAGCCAAATCAACTCAAAGACTTTGTTTGAAGTAACTTAAAGATGATTTGCCCCCAAACAATGTACATTACACGGTTGCCCCCAGCTCCCCAATTGATTTGTAGCTAGAGGTGGCTAAAGTTAGCTGTTTAAAGAAATCAGAACTGTGGATTACAGTCTCTCCTGGCCTATAGAATACTGCCAGGGTAAGGAACCATATAACTGTAATGTCTAAAACACCAAACTTTCTAAACTTCACCACACATACAGTATAAATGAGTCTCATTCACATTTTATTTTACATTTATTTTAGCAAGTGAGCCCTGCAGATGTTCATTCTCTAAAAAAAGGAGGTATCTCTAAAGGACATTAAATATATGAATATTTAATGAATCTGCCATATGTTCTGCATAAGTGAACATTCAGAACAAGCATAACAGACACACAATAAAATGCTGTGAATCACCAAAATCACTCCATTTCTAGGGAGCTACATCACACTGCTATTGGCAGAATGTAACACCTGTCACAGACATATTTCTGCATTAAAGAAACCAAGAATGATGCTTTCAAAAATGACATGTAATGAAGCAGTGAACACAGAATAAGTAAAGCTCTGGAGGAAAAATAAGGGTGCTCCAGGATCAAATAGTTACTCATCTGTAAAAACTGGGTCGACGACATGCAAGTGAAGAGAAATGTGTTTTTTCTTTGATCTCAGGCCAGTGTTTACATCATCTCAGAACAAAGGTTCCAGTTGTCTGCCCTCAGGGACTCCTGTCTGGACCTGTCACATTTCAACTCCATTATGTCCAATGTATGTGACTATTGACTACTAGTATGTCTAATGGCTATGATATTATAAGCGTAATTCTAGCACATTTACAGAGGCTTTATCAGAGATTTGTACAAAGCAGAGAGAGTGGGCTGCATGGGGTTTGTGTGAACAGCCTTTGAAATCCATTCTCTCACAGTAGATGAAAGGGAACCTGCCCGACATGTCACTTCCTCCTTCCCAGCTCTAGTGCACATCTGGGGTCTTATCAGAAGGATGCAACGTTCAGAATGTTTCACCTCACCTCTGACTACCTGTCCCCTCTCTTGCGCCTCCCCAGGTGCTGCTGTGGCCGTCTAATTGGTCAGCACGTTGGCCTGCCCCCCGGCATCTCCTCCAGTCAGAATGACAAGACGGAGCGTCTGGCTAAGAATGACAGCCTATCAGAGAAATGGTCAATCAGCAAACACACCCAGCTCAGCCCCACCGACGCCTTCGGAACCATTGAGTTCCAGGGAGGGGGCCACTCCAACAAAGCCATGGTGACCACTTTATACCTACGGTTGAATGATATAACACATAAAGGGTGGATAGACAGATAAGGACATATTTATATTACCATATAGATAGGGCCTATCCACATTACTGCAGACAAAGATATTGATGAGAGTAAACAATTATTATTCCACTGAGCTCATATGTATGCAATCAAATGCATTGAACAGCTTTACTGTACTTAGCCTTTCACAAAATATCTCTCATTGTAATCTATATTCTACGTTGATGTTATACCAAACAAATGACAGCTATTGGTTGTTTGTATGTTCCTTTGCAGTATGTGCGTGTGTCCTACGACACCAAGCCAGACCTCCTGCTGCACCTGATGACCAAGGAGTGGCAGCTGGACCTTCCCAAGCTGCTCATCTCGGTGCATGGGGGCCTGCAGAACTTTGAGTTGCAGCCCAAACTCAAACAGGTCTTTGGCAAGGGCCTCATCAAGGCTGCAATGACAACCGGAGCCTGGATCTTCACCGGCGGGGTCAACACAGGTGGGCTGGGTGGGTGGAGGCATGAAAAAGGCCCACTTAGAGGGCTAATAACAACCACGTGCTGTGACGTTGTTACCCATTAACCCTACGCTTCTGTTTATCGCTGTTCTTGTGTTGTGGGTGTGAAAAATCAATACAAGTGTTAGTAAAAATGTTTTTTTTAAATGCTCACACTAACCTTGACCCTAGCCACAACATTACATTTGGGTTTAATCTGGTTGGCGGGTGGTAACCTCGAAGGGTTAGGTAACTGTATAGATGTAGGTCATAAACAGTAGGAGAAGAGAGAAACAGAGGGGCAGAGGTTAGATATAAAGGAAGTAAAAGAACGGGGGGAAGACAGATGGAGAGAAACAGAAGAGACTGAGGAAAGAAAAAGAGTTGGGGAGATGGGAGGGTGAATAATTGACAGAGAGCAGGATTTCGTGGACAAAAGGAAGTGGACAGTGAGTGTCAGGTAGAGGGATGAAATGAGATTCCCTCAGTTGTAACTGGGGGGAGATGGAGAGAGATTGAGAGAGGGTGGTGGGGCTGACATATACCTTTCTGTCGCTCTGTGTGCTCTGGGTGCGGTGTAAATGTTTTTATGTTTTCGAAGTCTGTGTATTATTTATCTAAAATTACTCTATGTATCAATCCTGACAGAATGGCCCTCTTTCTTAATCTCTTTTTCAAACACACAACTCTCACTCACATGCATAATCTATTCTCTCTCTCGTCTCACACCCATACACACGCACACTCACACACTTTCTCTCTCTCTCTCTCTCTTTCTCTGTCTCTCACACACACACACATCACAAACATACACTCAGGGGTGATCCGGCATGTGGGTGATGCGCTAAAGGACCATGCCTCTAAATCTCGGGGGAAGATCTGCACTATTGGCATCGCCCCCTGGGGCATCGTGGAGAACCAGGAGGACCTGGTGGGAAAAGACGTAAGTTACAGTGTGTGTGGGCGCGTGTGTGTGTTTGTGAGTCAAATCAAATGTATTTGTCACATGCTTCGTAAACAACAGTGACATGCTTACTTACGGGCCCTTCCCAACAATGCAGAGAGAAATATATAACACGAGGAATAAATATACAATGAGTAACATTAACTTGGCTATATACACTTTTAGAAAAAAGGGTTCCAAAAGGGTTCTTCGGCTGTCCCCATAGGAGAACCCTTTTTGGTTCCAGGTAAAAAACACATTTTGTTTCCAGGTGGAACCCTCTGTGGAAAGGGTGCTACACGGAACCCAAAGTGGTTCTACTTGGAACCAAAAGGGTTCTACCTGGAACCAAAAAGGGTTCTTCAAAGGGTTCTTCTATGGGTACAGACGAAAAACCCTTTTAGGTTCTATATAGATAGTACCTTTTTTTCTAAAAGTGTACGCAGGGTACCAGTACCGAGTCGATGTGCAGGAGTACGAGGTAATTGAGGTTGATATGTACATATAGGTAGGGGTAAAGTGACTAGGCAACAGGATAGATAGTAAATAGTAACAGCAGACTTGGTGCATCAGTACTGCTTGCCTTTCGGTAGCAGAGAGAACAGTCCATGACTTCGGTGGCTGGAGTCTTTGACAATCTTTAGGGCCTTCCTCTGACACCGCCTGGTATAGAGGTCCTGGATGGCAGGGAGCTCGGCCCCAGTGATGTACTAGGCTGTAAGCACTACCCTCTGTAGCGCCTTGCGGTTGGATGCCAAGCAGTTGCCATACCAAGCGGTGATGCAGCTTTTTGAGGATCTGAGGGCCCATGCCAAATCTTTTCAGCCTCTTGGGCTGCCTCATCGTTGTCGGTGATCAGGCCAGCCACTGTTGTGTCGTCAGCAAACTTAATGATGGTGTTGGAGTCGTGCGCGGCCACGACTCCAACACTAGTTTATTATATTCAACTGCTGTAAACAAAATATGTTGATGAAAACTTTGTTGTGGTCCAACAGGTGGTCCGACCATACCAGACCATGTCCAACCCACTGAGCAAGCTGACCGTGCTCAACAGCCTGCACTCCCACTTCATCCTGGCCGATAATGGGACCACAGGGAAGTACGGTGCTGAGGTCAAACTTCGCAGACAGCTGGAGAAACACATCTCCCTGCAGAAGATCAACACACGTAAGTGGAGCCCATGAAAATCACACCAAAAGCCAATGACTGGCTGTGAAAAGAAAGGGAAATACCTGCACAGTGCACACTGTTCAAATGACAACCTCCCAACATTGCTGTATTTACTTCTGGGAGATTGACTAATTAAATATTGTGCAGGTATTTCCCTTCACATCCCTTAAGTCATATACCGGCTGGATGTTGGTCACTGCTAAAAACCAATGACTGTCCAATCCTAGACCTCCGTTGCTCTTACAGTGAAATTTGGTCATAGATCTCTAGTGAGATCATGGCATCATGATGAACATAACATTATTTAATGGCCCAATGTAATAGCTAGATCGCAAATGAAGTCAAAACATACTGCGGGTTCACTCTGAATACTTACACTTTATCTGAGGTGTCCAGTGAGCAAGCTGTTCCTTATTGTCATTGTGTATTGACACAAAACCGCACCTGTAAACATGCTGAGTGAACTTACAGTGCCTTTATCTCCAACGGATTGAATTGGGCCCCCTAAGTACTACCATTTTATCAGGTAGGCTAATTGAGTTCACATTTCTGTTTTAACAGAGACAACCTGGCCAATATTCCATGTTCATGGTAGGTAGGCTTTCAGATTTAGCCCAAGGTGATTCTCCTCAAAAGGCTTTGAAACTGTCCCTCTCTCTCTGAGGTTTTTCCCTCAACCAAGTATTTAACCACCTGACTCAGCTCATCGTCGCCTCAACTGAAGCCAGTAATCCTCCCCTTCCACTTCTTTGTGTGTGTGTATGTGTGTACGTGTGTGTGTGTGTGTGTGTTTAAGAGAGAAATAGGTCTGAAAGGTTTTTTACTGATGCAGAGCTTGTGCATGTAATCAACACAGCCACTGCTGGCGATGAGAGCACAATGAATGATTTCAGATGCTCAGAATATATCTGTGTGTTAGTTATATATTCCACAACGGTATTATTACTGAAGAAGGATTGTGTGCTCCTCTGTGTGAGGACCTTGTCACATCACATTTATCCTACTTCAATTTCCACTGTATCATGGAGCCTGATAGCCAAATTAATTTGCATAAACATAAAATACATTTGTGCACATCACGTTCCCTCCACTCTTGACATAGACTTCTCAATTGTATGATTTCAAATGGAGCAAAGCCAGGAATGAACCTGCATCTGAAAACGGTTTCTTTCAGCTATAATTGATTGTGTCTGTCTGCTAGTTTTATCAACAAATTGCCTTATTAATTATTTATTTTAGATTTTTTTACCCCCTTTTTTGTGGTATCCAATTGGTAGTTACAGTCTTGTCTCATCGCTGCCACTCCCGTACGGACTCGGGTGAGGCGAAGGTCGAGAGCCATGCGTCCTCCGAAACACAACCCAACCAAGCCGCACTGCTTCTTGACACAATGCCCACTTAACCCAGAAGCCAGAAGCCAACCAATGTGTCAGAGGAAACACAGTACACCTGGCGACCATGGCGGCATGCACTGCGCCCAGCCTGCCACAGGAGTCGCTAGTGCGCGATGGGACAAGAACATCCCTGACGGCCAAACCCTCCCCTAACCCCATGGGTCTCCCGGTCGTGGCCGGCTGCGACAGAACCTGGACTCAAACCCAGAATCTCTAGTGGCACAGCTAGTACTGCGATGCAGTGTCTTTGACCACTGCGCCACATGGGAGGCCCTATTCAAGTTTTTAACCTTTATTTAACTAGGCAATTAAGAACAAATTATTATTTACAATGACGGCCTAAGAGTATTCTATGCTTATGAATAAACTGAAGCAAGAATTTATAGGCAATATTTCCCATTTTTTTGCACAGTATACCTTATGGAAATAGGACTGCTATATCTCATTTTATGACTGCTTTATCCCCTTTTTTCATGTCATTTCTGGCCACAACAGGGAATTGGTGCCCAGTAGGCCTATCCTGTTTGAGTAAACTGATACAATGGCTGCCTTTTCTAATAATGTTGCATTAACGCTCAGGGCCTGTTTCCAAAAAGTTTCTGAAGGCTAAGTTCATCATGGATCTAACGTTTTTTGGAAACCGGCCCTTTCTGTTTGTACTGTCAGTCATCCAAACTCCTTCATGCCCTCACCTTGCCTAATGACTCCATACATTCCCCTGTGTATAGATTCACATGTCCTGTTACACTACAAACACTTATGCAATGTGATACTGTATTATTGGTATACACATAAAGGTCCAAATGTTTCATATGTATATAAAAATACAATCCATTTTTGAAAATTTTGTGAGCATTCAACCCTGACCTTTTGACTGAATCAGGGTTGTACTTTTTAAATATCTATTAGATACTGTAGAGTTTATATAGCCCCTGTTTTTACCATCCAGTCAAACAGACAAAGCCATAACCCTAGCCCAGAGGCTGAGATGACACTCACAAATGGCAACTGTGAAGTCAACAGGAAGCAGGAAGAGATGTGCCTTCTTTGTCCAACCTGTCATGTGACCTATGGGCTTCCCTTTGTCATCCTATGCCTGGGCTCATATAAAGGGGGCTGGGGAGGCAAAGGGACGCCCAGTCGTCATAACAGCATCTCAACCGACCATATATAGCGTAATTAACAACATCCTAACACACAGACCATCCTCAACCAACTCACCATCCCCAAATCAAGCAGTATACTGACCAAAAACCATTCCAAACCAGAACTGTAACCATCACTACATTAACAGCATCCAAACTGACCATTCTTAAAATAAACCTTGATTTCTGTCTTTTTCACCCTCATTTAAAGCCTGGATGCATTTAATTAATTAAGTTGTTAGAAAAGCTTACTGCTGGTTTGTTGAGTGACACTGATGGTGTAGTGCTCAAATCAAATCAAATCAAATCATATTTGTCACATGCGCCTTAGACCTTACAGTGAAATGCCCTTAACCAACAATGCCATTTTAAGAAAATAGAGTTAAGAAAATATTTACTAAATAAACTAAAGTAAAAAAACAAAAAAAACAATAACGAGGCTAACCACCAGGGTAGTGGTGCGCGGGTCAGCTGTTTGTTCACCCGCACCCACCCGCAATTGCTAATAACCCATCCGCAACCGCCCGACTGTATGTGATAAAGTGAATATCTGAGGCCTGCACACAGCCCTAACCTGCAAATTTAGAACATGCTCTTTAGGCTACAGTCAAAGACTGCAGAACAACATTTTTGATCGGTTGTACAGAATTTTTTTTTGCCTGATTTTAGATATGTTTCTGCTTATAATTTCCAACATTTTGGTAGGCTATTTGTTTGTCAGCTTGTTTATAATTAGATACATGTAGTTTCTCTTTTGTCATTATATGTTGCCCTAGAAGACTAAATAAACTCCTGCTCAACAGAATAATGTCATAGATGATAGAATGAACGCTTCAATCTAGTTGACATCGGTAAAGTTTCTCTGTCATCTTTTGTGGAGCAAAGACGTTTAGGGACTGGAGAGAAAATACAATAAAGCAAAAATGCCCAAATGACATCAGTTTGACCAGTTGTAAGGAAATAGAAAGTAGTGAAAATGACCCAATGTGTTTCTGACAAGGTTTCAGTTCGGCTTCGATGCATATTTTATGTGGTTGAAAAACGATCAGCTTTTATGATGCTTTTATGATGAAGAAAGCACCTCTGCAGATGGTATCTAGCTGAGCATTGCATTCTCTCAAGATGCAGAAAGAAATAAAACATTTTTCTCTACTTCTGTTCCCAAGTCCAAATTTTGCCTACATTTGGCGTATCATTTTACTGCAACAAATGCTTAATTGTACAGGAATTATTATTAAGGCTTTGGCCTTAACTTTTTTCTAGGCGTGAAGATATTTCAAGAAGTCCAGGCGATAATAGACTACACTGATAAAACTCCAGCTTGGTTCCCAAGTTTGTAAACTGTACCAAGCTATCTCTGATATAGTGTCACCATAATATTTGAATTGAGAAAGTGTAATCATAATCATTGAGATAGTTTAGCGATCTCAGTAGAAGACGTCCTAACAGAAATACAATGGTGCATTGGATCAGTCTAAAACTTTGCACATACACTGCTGCCATCTAGGGGCCAAAATCTAAATTGCACCTGGGCTGGAATAATACATGATGGTCTTTCTCTTGTATTTCAAAGATGATGGTACAAAAAAACTACAAAAAAATGTTTTGTTTTTTCTTTGTATTTTCTTTTACCAGATCTAATGTGTTATATTCTCCTGCATTAATTTCATATTTCCACAAACTTCAAAGTGTTTCCTTTCAAATGGTATCAAGAATATGCATGTCCTTGCTTCAATGCCTGAGCTACAGGCAGTTAGATTTGGGTATGTCATTTTAGGTGAAAATTGAAAAAAAGGAGCGGATCCTTAAGAGGTTTTTAAGCAAACCGGACGGAACGATTTTCTTGTTGTTTTAAGTTACTGATAGCCAGGGGCACAGTCCAACACTCAAAATGGAGTAAAAAGGAGTAAATGTACATGGTTTTGTTTAGGAATGTAGTGAAGTAAAAGTAATAGTTGTCAAAAATATAAATAGTAAAGTAAAGTACAAATACCCCAAAAAACGACTTAAGTAGTACTTTAAAGTATTTTTTACTTAAGTACTTTATGCCACTGCACAAAACGTATAAACAAAAGGATTCACTGTGGAAGTTGATACATGTAGTCCCTTCATATACTGTATAGGCTATGCGCAGCACTTCATTCAATTTATCAAATCAGTTATTGTTTTCTTGCTCAAACCGCGAGCAACACCTGTCAAACTCAGACGTTTCTCTCAAAACACAGGGATGTCGATTCGTATGGGACTAGGGTTATCAGAGGATTTATTCTGGTTAGTCAATGTCCAGATTTCAGTTTCCATTTAACTCATCTAAACAGTAGGCTACACAGTTCCCTTGACATGCCATAGGCCTATTTGAAGTCCCTTCTTGTGACTGTCAAATTTGTATAGCACCTCACAATCATCACACATAACATAACACACACTGCTATCATCCTCTTTTACCACCACTTTTATGGCCCTCCCTTCTCTTTATTTTCAACTCTAGTTTCAGCAGCTTTTTGAATAAACTTCGACAATGTTCTTTTTGCCTCTGTGGATTGATAAGTTTTTCTGCCATTCCCAAAAGCATGATTAGTTGATTGGCTGTGTATGCTATCTGGCGTGCATACCTTAAAGCCCTAAAGTTTAGGCTTATGGAGTTATATCAGCCTAAAATAATGAATGAAAAACCTCAATTTAAACTACAGAAATTGCACAATAATTATACATTTATGTTTTTTAAGGTATTATTTTTCTTTATTCAACCCGCCCGCCATCCACCTGCCCTTCAGCCACACAATATTTAATGACCCTAAACCTGTCTGCTATGAATCAACCTGCACATCACTATAGCAGGGTCATATTTATTAGGGCACAACGTAGCAAAACATATTGCAACAGAAAACAAAAATGAGCCTTTCTTATGGGACAAGCTCCAATGGTACCTCCACGTTTCAGACAGTTTGCTTCCATTTTGTGCCCAATGAATACCACCCAGGGTTCTGGAAATTGACCATTTCTTTATTTGATTATCTGTCCATATCAATAAAGATGCACATATTACTGAACAAAAATATAAATGCAACATATGAAGTGTTGGTACCATGTTTCATGAGCTGAATTAAAAAAATCCCAGAACTTTTCCATACTCACAAAAAGTTTATTTCTTTAAAATGTTCTGCACAAATTTGTTTACATCCCTTTTATTGAGCATTTCTCCTTTGCCAAGATAGTCCTTCCACCTGACAGGTGTGGCATGTCAAGAAGCTGATTAAACATCATTATCATTACACAGGTGCACCTTGTGCTGGGGACAATTAAAGGCCACTCTAAAATGTGCAGTTTTGTCACACAACACAATGCCACGGATGTCTCAAGTTTTCATGGAGCATGCAATTGGCATGCTGACTGCAGGAATGTCCACCAGAGCTGTTACCAGATAATTGAATGTTAATTTCTCTACCATAAGTCGCCTCCAATGTCGTTTTAGAGAATTTGGCAGTACATCCAACTGGCCTCATAACCGCAGACTACAAGTAATCACGCCAGCCCAGGACCTCCACATCTAGCTTCTTCACCTGTGGGATCATCTGAAACCAGCCACCCGGACAGCTGATGAAACTGAAGAGTATTTCCATCTGTAATAAAGTCCCTTTGTGGGGGGAAACTAATTCTGATTCGTTTTCTAATTCTGATGCCCTCCCAGGCCCACCAATGGTTGCGCTCCTGCCCAGTCATGTGAAATCCAAAGATTAGGGCCTAATTCATTTATTTCAATTCACTGATTTCCTTATATGCACTGAACCTCAGTAAAATCGTTGAAATTGTTCCATGTTGCGTTTATATTTTTGTTCAATATAAATGTCCCTCTCAGTAGGGTCCTCTGGGATGCGTCATGCCCTGAGGTTTCTCACAAAAATAGAGGATAATGAAATAAGAGGAAAAATCATTTAGTTTGAATGGCCGAATATTGGAATGAAAGTGATACTTAGAAAAATCTGCCCCCAAGGTCCCATTGTACTGTATGTGCAAACCTGTGGTTGGTTACACAATACCTGTCAGGAACATTACTTCAAGACTAGTTCAATCAATATATATTGTCCTGGATATTAGTCATTTTTTACATTGTGTTTTGCGGACACAAGCATGAAACTATGTTAGGTCAGATCTAATGAATAAAATATTCTCCTAACATTTCTCCTGTAGCTAAAACTAAAAAATTCATTTTTCAGTGAGTACTCCCTCCCACTCCATATTACATGCGGCTGTGTTGCCTCGTGTGCTATTGTGACTGAGGATCGAGGTGACAGCTCGGCTCCAGCTGAGGGTAACAGAATAAATGGATAAAGACAGGGCTTTGGGTGAAGTGCTGTTTATGGTGGCTGTGGCCAACACAGTCACATGCCAGGTTAGATACATTCCTGTCTCCTCCTGGCACGGTCCGGCAGCAGCTGGAGATATGCCCGAGCAGCTTCCTTCAAAACTGTATCCTCCCATCTCAGCCATTGTCCTTCCCTTCTTCCTCTTGTCCTCGGTCTTTGGTCTTTCTCAGTGATAAAGTATGGATTATTGTTTTCAACATTATGTTACGGAACCAACTAGCCAGCCTACGAATAAGTACATGTTGCAGATTGTCCCTTTAAGATTAGAGAGATCCCTGTATAATCATATACAGGAATAGCCGATAGATCATCTAGCCATGGTCATCCATCCCCCTGTCCTCTAGTCCTCTTAGATCATAGCCATGGTCATCCATCCCCCTGTCCTCTAGTCCTCTTAGATCATAGCCATGGTCATCCATCCCCCTGTCCTCTAGTCCTCTTAGATCATAGCCATGGTCATCCATCCCCCTGTCCTCTAGTCCTCTTAGATCATAGCCATGGTCATCCATCCCCCTGTCCTCTAGTCCTCTTAGATCATAGCCATGGTCATCCATCCCCTTGTCCTCTAGTCCTCTTAGATCATAGCCATGGTCATCCATCCCCCTGTCCTCTACTCCTCTTAGATCATAGCCATGGTCATCCATCCCCCTGTCCTCTAGTCCTCTTAGATCATAGCCATGGTCATCCATCCCCCTGTCCTCTAGTCCTCTTAGATCATAGCCATGGTCATCCATCCCCCTGTCCTCTAGTCCTCTTAGATCATAGCCATGGTCATCCATCCCCCTGTCCTCTAGTCCTCTTAGATCATAGCCATGGTCATCCATCCCCCTGTCCTCTAGTCCTCTTAGATCATAGCCATGGTCATCCATCCCCCTGTCCTCTAGTCCTCTTAGATCATAGCCATGGTCATCCATCCCCCTGTCCTCTAGTCCTCTTAGATCATAGCCATGGTCATCCATCCCCCTGTCCTCTAGTCCTCTTAGATCATAGCCATGGTCATCCATCCCCCTGTCCTCTAGTCCTCTTAGATCATAGCCATGGTCATCCATCCCCCTGTCCTCTAGTCCTCTTAGATCATAGCCATGGTCATCCATCCCCCTGTCCTCTAGTCCTCTTAGATCATAGCCATGGTCATCCATCCCCCTGTCCTCTAGTCCTCTTAGATCATAGCCATGGTCATCCATCCCCCTGTCCTCTAGTCCTCTTAGATCATAGCCATGGTCATCCATCCCCCTGTCCTCTAGTCCTCTTAGATCATAGCCATGGTCATCCATCCCCCTGTCCTCTAGTCCTCTTAGATCATAGCCATGGTCATCCATACCCCTGTCCTGTAGTCCGCTTGTGGACTCATCCCTTATTTGTGCACTTGTCATATCCCCTTGTCCTCCCCCTTTAAACAACTCATCCTCATGCACCCTCGTTCCCATGTGTCCAAGGTCAGACGACTACAGGAATCCTTGAAGAACAGTGCTGTCTCTGTTCCCACCAGACTCCCATCTCTCCACGTGGCAACAACTCAAACAGCCAGGCAAATAGAAGAGTGAGACAGCAGACGGCCTCAGGTGATGGTCATAGCTCTCTGCTGTGTGTGGTAATGCACTAGTCGCCGAGAGGGAAAGGGAATGAGAGAGGTGGAAAGAGAGGCGATGAGGTTACCTTGAGAGGTCTCTTCTGAATAGGAGGATGATAATATACGAGAGGACGGAGAGAGAGAAAGAGGGATCCTTTTCTCTTCATGTAGCCTTCACCTACTCTCTCATCAGCACTAAGGTGTGGGTGGGGGGGTGGGGTTCTCTGTCCGTTTTTAGGTGTGGGGGGGTTATCTATACCATTTTTAATCACAGTCATATGTAAATGATGAGAAATGGCCACTGCAGGAATTGCCCTGACCTCAGCTGGGACCCACAGGACCAGTGTTTCCGCCACACTAGTTTTGCTGTGGCGCGGGGCCAAGGCAAAATCACTGCCACCAGTGAAAAAAATAAGGAACATGAAAAAATATTTCTGCTGAGGCGCACTTTGAAGCTGCTAGAAAAGTCCACATTTACTGTTCCTCTGCATAATGGCCATTTTAGCATGTAAATCTTGGTGCGGCAACTCAACCAATTTGTTTTAGATGCATGCCAGCAACAAAACATATCACTAAACTGCCTTTTTAAAAACCATAGCTTATATGACTGACTTGCTTAAGTAAATGTGGTTTCTACTGACTCTGTGGATTTGTGTAACTTGATAAGAACCACATTCTTCTTCATTAGTAAGGAATGCCGACATGAATTTTGACTTTTGAACCATACACAAACATTATTACATTCATGTTCAGTAAATTCATAATGTTTGTTCTTATATCATTAACACTTAGCTGTAAGTATAAGCAAGTGCAGGCAAACAAGCTGTGATGAGGTGGGACTATTTGTTCAGCACTTTCAAAATGGACACCGACATCAATTCAGATAGATGTTAGTTCAGATAAATTCAGCAACATGTTGAGGCCATAACTTTACTATTCTTTAAGGAGAGACAGAGACAGACAGAGAGAGAGAGTTCGCCTACCATGTGAAGTATTTACTAGGCCTATGTGGTCTAAAAAGGAAGGAAAATTCAATCACGAGGATCCACTTTTATAGACAATATACCGATGCACAGACAGCGCATTGCACAAACAAAACAACTCTCGCAATATCAAGTGGAATTACATGGGTCTATTACCCTACTGCAATTTATGTTGAACAAAAAATATATAAAAGAGACTGTCACTGGCAAACATGGTTACAGACTCAACAACATTATATAGTATTTCCTCCTCGTGGAGAAAAGCACATGAGCTAATTATAATACACAAAGTAAGCAAAACAATGAAATGCAGAATTCCAACTTTGCCTAAGATGGTGAATAAGATACTAATGAGATAGACCTATATAAGCGATATATATTAAACAATTGAGATTTACAAACTATGGCATAAGGTATCGATGAGCGGATAGGAGGCAAGCCATAATTTCGATTAAGACATTAGTCGACGTAGTCGATATGCCTATTTGTTCAGCAATTTTGAAATGTACAGCGACAGACTTACAGCATTCTCCCTGTACACCAAGTCAGAACCATAGGATAAATAACGGGGGCATATAAGCTGACAATGAAGTCTTTTACAATATTCAATGATTACATTTCTCTAGAATAGGCTACATGTGCACCTCTAAGTCAGAACAGTAGGCCAAGTTCTGAGGGGGAGAGGGACAAAATTATTAGGGTGAGACACATGTGCTACTAACAGCTTACTGCACAACATACACTTAGTATTACTTTCTTAGCTAAAGTATACAGTATCTCCCTGGCTTATTACATTTATGCAGCAGTGTACAACTGCTGTTACACTTCCGGCGCCGACAGAGATGGCCGCCTCGCTTCGCGTTCCTAGGAAACTATGCAGTATTTTGTTTTTTTATGTGTTATTTCTTACATTGTTACCCCAGGAAATATGAGGTTTTATTACATACAGTCGGGATGAACTATTGGACATAAGAGCAACGTCAACTCACCAACATTACGACCAGGAATATGACTTTCCCGGAGCGGATCCCCTGTTTGGTCCACCACCCAGGACAATGGATCGGATCCCAGCCGGTGACCCAAAATAACGGCCGCAGAAGGGGGAGACAGAGCGGTCTTCTGGTCAGGCTCCGTAGACGGGCACATCGCGCACTGCTCCCGAGCATACTGCTCGCCAATGTCCAGTCTCTTGACAACAAGGTAGACAAAATCAGAGCACGGGTTGCCTTCCAGAGAGACATCAGAGATTGTAACGTTCTTTCTTTCACGGAAACATGACTCACTCGGGATACGTCATCAGACTCGGTACAGCCACCTGTCTTCTTCACGCATCGCGCCGACAGAAACAAACATCTTTCTGGTAAGAAGAAGGGCGGGGGTGTATGCCTTATGATTAACGAGACGTGGTGTGATCAGAACAACATACAGGAACTCAAGTCCTTTTGTTCACCTGACCTAGAATTCCTTACAATTAAATGCCGACCGCATTATCTACCAAGAGAATTCTCTTCGATCATAATCACAGTTGTGTATATCCCCCCCAAGCAGACACATCAACGGCGCTGAAAGAACTTCATTTGACTCTATGTAAACTGGAAACCACATATCCTGAGGCTGCATTTATTATTGCTGAGGATTTTAACAAGGCTAATCTGAAAACAAGGCTCCCTAAATTTTATCAGCATATCAAATGCGGGACCCGGGCTGGAAAAACCCTGGATCATTGTTATTCTAACTTCCGCGAAGCATATAAAGCCCTCCCCCGCTCTCCTTTCGGAAAATCTGACCATGACTCCATTTTGTTGCTCCCAGCCTATAGACAGAAACTAAAACAGGAAGCGCCCGTGCTCAGGTCTGTTCAACGCTGGTACGACCAATCGGATTCCAACCTTCAAGATTGCTTCGATCACGTGGACTGGGATATGTTCCGCATTGCGTTGGACAATAACATTGATGAATACGCTGATTCGGTGAGCGAGTTTATTAGCAAGTTTATCGGTGATGTTGTACACACAGCGTCTATTAAAACATTCCTCAACCAGAAACTGTGGATTGATGGCAGCATTCGCGCAAAACTGAAAGCGCGAATGCTGCTTTTAATCAGGGCAAGGTGACTGGAAACATGACCGAATATAAACAGTGTAGCTATTCCCTCCGAAATGCAATCAAACAAGCTAAGCATCAGTATAGAGACAAAGTAGAGTCACAATTCAACGGCTCAGACACGAGAGGTATGTCGCAGGGTCTACAGTCAATCACGAACTACAAAAGGAAAACCAGCCCCGTCACGGACCACGTTGTCTTGCTCCCAGACAAACAAAACAACTTCTTTGTTCACTTTGAGGACAATACAGTGCCACTGACACGGCCCGCTACCAAAACCTGCGGGCTCTCCTTCACTGCAGGCAACGTGAGTAAAACATTTAAACGTGTTAACCCTCGCAAGGCTGCCAGCCCAGACGGCATCCCCAGCCGCTTCCTCAGAGCATGCGCAGACCAGCTGGCTGGTGTGTTTACGCACATATCCAATCAATCCTTATCCCCATCTGCTGTTTCCACATGCTTCAAGAGGGCCACCATTGTTCCTGTTCCCAAGAAAGGGAAGGTAACTGAGCTAAATGACTATCGCCCCGTAGCACTCACTTCCGTCATCATGAAGTGCTTTGAGAGACTAGTCAAGGACCATATCACCTCCACCCTACCTAACACCCTAGACCCACTCCAATTTGCTTACCGCCCCAATAGGTTCACAGACGACGCAATCGCAATCACACTGCATGCTGCCCTAACCCATCTGGACAAGAGGAATACTTATGTAAGAATGCTATAGTCATTTAGTTCAGTTACCTTTGCTTTCTTGGGTACAGGAACAATGGTGGCCATCTTGAAGCATGTGGGGACAGCAGACTTGAATAGGGAGAGATTAAATATGTTAGTAAACACACCAGCCAGCTGGTCTGCGCATGCTCTGAGGACGCGGCTAGGGATGTCGTCTGTGCCGGAAGCCTTGCGTGGGTTAACACATTTAAATGTTTTACTCACGTCGAGAAGGAGAGGCCACAGTTCTTGGTACCGTGCCGCATCGGTGGCACTGTGTTGTTCTCAAAGCGGGCCAAGAAGGTTTTTAGCTTATCTGGAAGCAAGACGTCGGTGTCCGCGACGTGGCTGGTTTTCCTTTGTAGTCCGTGATTGTCTGTAGACCCTGCGACATACGTCTTGTGTCTGAGCCGTTGAATTGCGACTCCACTTTGTCTCTATACTGATGTTTTGCCTGTTTGATTGCCTTACGGAGAGAATAACTACACTGCCATATTCCCAGTCACCTTGCCATGGTTAAATGCGGTGTTTCGTGCTTTCAGTTTTGCGCGAATGCTGCTATCTATCCACGGTTTCTGGTTAGGGTAGGTTTTAATAGTCATAGTGGGTATAACATTTCCTATACACTTCCTGATAAACTCAGTCACCGGATCAGTATATTCGTCAATGTTATTCTCGGAGGCTACCCTGATCAAAACAATCTTGAAGCGTGGATTCCCATTGGTTAGACCAGTATTGAATAGTCCTTAGCACGGGTACTTCCTGTTTGCGTTTCTGCCTATAGGAAGGGAGGAGCAAAATGGAGTCGTGAGGGAGGGCGGGTGGGGGAGGGCCTTGTAGGCATCCCGGAAGTTGGAGTAGCAGTGGTCGAGTGTTTTAGCAGCGCGACTACTGCAGTCAGTATTTGGATAGAACTTCAATAACGTTTTCCTCAAATTTGCTTTGTTAAAATCCCCAGTTTACATAAAGTCCAGTGAAATTCTTTGAGGGCCGTCATGGTATCGGCTTGGGGGGAATATACACGGCTGTGACTATAACCAAAGAAAATTATCTTGGGAGGTAATACAGTCGGCATTTGATTGTGAGGTATTCTAGGTCGGGTTAACTCGCCCTCAGCTCGTCAACTTTTTTATCCAGAGACGGAACATTAGCGAATAATATACTCGGTTCAATTGCCCAGGGGAGTACGAACAAAGGATCCAATTCGGGAAAGTTGTATTCCTGGTCGTAACTAGTCAAAAGATCACATTTGGGATCTGGCTAATGATTAGCCCAATAGGGTAAATGTAGATAAGCAACTCCATGCTTCAGCCTATTTATTTGCACTTTGCTGCATCAGTTGGGCTACAGGTGACAATGTGTATTGCTAATAGCATATCTTATAATATAGACCATGCATAGGCTATGGACCTTGCACAGTCCTTCTACATAAGAAGTCTAGGAGGGACCCCCCATTCAGCCCCCTCCACGACCTTTTCCCCCCACTGCTACACATTTTTCCAGAGGAAACACTGCACAGGACTGATGAGTTATTAGAAGGGAGGGACAGTAGAGGAAGTGATGATTGGAGTGGTTAGAACAGTGGACTCAAACTCAGTTACTGGAGGGACTGGATATTCAACCCAGCACTAACACAACCCATATAACTAATAAACCAATCATGATCTTTAATAGACACCTTCCTTGATTTGTTTCATGTGGTATGCTAGTGCTGGGCTGGAACAAGATCATGCATACTGGCCTGGCAGGTAATTGAGTTTGAGACTACAGGGTTAGGGAGGGGGGAGTGAAAGACCGCCTGTCACCTGTCATGGTGGAATTGCAGTGCTTGTTAAAGCGGCAGCGGAGGTGTGGGGATGAGTAGAGAGAGAGAGAGAGAAAGTCGGGGAGAGAATGAGAGAGAGAGAGAGAGAATAGAGAGAGAGAGAGAATGAGAGAGAGAGAGAGAAAGTCGGGGAGAGAATGAGAGAGCGAGAGCGAGAGCGAGAGCGAGAGCGAGAGCGAGAGAGAGAGAGAGAGAGAGAGAGAGAGAGAGAGAGAGAGATCAGTACTGTCAACTCTGAGACAGCCAGGTAAATCAGTAGGGAAGCTGCTGTGACCATGTATTGGGAAGTAGTGAACTACATGTAGTTCAACTAGTAATTTAACTACATTTTGCTTTATCTTGGTGGTAGTTGAAATAAATTCTAATCTAGGAAGTATTTTTAGTACTTAATTACTTTAAGTAAAAAAAATGTGTACAGTAGTGGTGTGGCTAACTATTATAACTTTTTTGCTAAAATAATACATGGGTGAAGTAGGCAATACTTGGCATCAGACCTGCCTAATTAATACTTGAAACATAGTTTTTGTGTTTAATAGACTAAATACATTTAGCAATTTGTAGTCTATGACATTTCAGATTTACATATGATAATCTTTCACAAAGTAGTTTTTAGTTAAGTACAGTAAACTATATTTTTCTTAAGGGTAGCTTTAGTGAAGTAATTGGTAGCTTGTAAACTATATTTTCAGAGTAGCCCAATATTTGTAATGGGTGTCATTTTGCAGTAGACAATGTCCCACAATCTGGTGTTCTAGCGGTTAGTGCCACCAACTCCACGAACAGCCATACCTGTGTCGGCATGGGTTCAAATTTGTTCTGTAGCCCTTTGACACTCTCACCCATCTTATCCCTATTCCTCTGAAAAGAAAGTGTCCCCCAACCCAACTAATTATCTTATCTCAAATGCAGCGCCTACACAACGCAAAAATAGAAACGAATGGATTATATTCAGAAGAGAACAGAAGAACAAGGAAAGTCAAAGTGTGACAGAGACATAACTAATCGAAATGGAGCGGTGGCGTTGTAGAATCGGCCCTTTACATCTGCCTCTGACCTTCTCTTCTCTACCTTTCATGTCTTAATACTTTCACAGCTCCAATTTGCCAGTCCACTCTGGGGAAATAGGTGCTAGCGAGTGCAGTGTGGATGACGAGGGAAGGCCTAGATGTGTGAAAACGACCCACATAGAGAAACCTCCTCCAGCCATGCTAATGTTTCCCTGGGTGAGTCAACGGCTCCATAATGAGGTCCGTTTAATCATGTTACATGTGTCCCCCTCACAACCCTCCCTCCCTCTCTCCCGGACTAAAGATAGATATTGGGGGCTGGTGAGGCTCGCACTTTTCCTCTCCTCCTCCCCTCTTCCGGGCTCTCTTTCTCTTTCTCTTTCTCTTTTTCTCTCTCTCTCTCTCTCTCTCTCTCTCTCTCTCTCTCTCTCTCTCTCTCTCTCTCTCTCTCTCTCTCTCTCTCTCTCTCTCTCTCTCTCTCTCTCTCTCTCTCTCTCTTTCTCTCTTTCTCTCTTTCTCTCCCTCTCTCTCTCTCTCTCTCTCGCTCAAGAGCTGTGAGCAGGGGCCATAGACGTCAGAGAGAGAGGGAAGACAGTAGATACATAGAGGTGGGTGTGTGGAGAGTGTTCAAAGAGAGGAAGGGATCGATCTGCTCCAGTTACGAGCCACTCTGACCTATCACTAGTAAAGCCTCCACTAATCTGATACGGAAAACCCCAAAGGATTTCTCTTATATAAACCGGATGATAGTGAACATGTGATTTGTTATCCATTATTGATGGGGTACTGGCATCTGTAATGGAATCTATTCAATGTCCGGTTCTAAATGCCCTGGTGTTTTTTCATCAACATGACTGTGAGCTGTTGTGGAAACGTGATCAGAGGGGGTAGTGAAATACAGTGTGTGCTGACAATGACTCGTCTTGCAAAGCACAACGTTCCACTCCATAGACTCGAGAGTAATCTCGTCCAAAAAATGGATTCCATCTCCCCATACAGCTATGGCAGATTAGTTTTTTTTTTAAATTATTTAGCATTTGGTCCATTTTGTAAAGCTATTTTCAAATCTTTTCAACCCTACACAGCGAAGAGCACAAAGCTAACTTTTCATCTGTTTCTAATGTGACGTGATTTAAGAATGAATGCTCATTCTGAGGTCCCCACTCTACCTGAGAGACCATAGATATTCATATAATAACAATATAACATGGTCATTTAGCAGACCGCTTTTATCTAAAGCAACTTGCAGAACTGTCAGCATTGCCAGTTACACAAATCTTGCTCTAACCCTCAGACATATGAACTGGCTTTAGGACCACACGTACTGTGAGTGCAGTCTACTCCTGCTCTTTGATTGTGTTGTGCAATGTGGCGTATGCAGGTACCACGCTCTAGCGATGGGCGGGTTGACTCATATCCCTCAGTCCCCGCGGCTATATCCACAGTTGGGTTAGGTTAGGGTCACAAAATATCGTGTGGATGGCGGGTGGGTGTGTTGAGAAAACAATACCTTAAAAAATCCATACATGTATCATTCTTGTGCAATTTATATCTATAGGCTACATAGGTTTTTATTTCATTATTTTAGGTTACTTGGCATTGGTGCGTAAGCCTAAGATTCAGGGCCTAACTCTACGTGTACCAAATAGCCTACACACCATTCACCAAATGCTTTTGGGATCAGGCAGAAAAGGTTATTGTCGATCCACTGAGGCAGAAAGGACAATGTCGGGATTGAATTCAAAAAGAGAAAAGCTGTGAAATGGAGAGTTAAAAAATAAAGAGAAGGGAGTGCCAGAAAAGTCATGTTTGGTGAAGTGGTAAAAGAGGATGATAGCAGTGTGTGTTATGTTATGTGTGATGATTGTGAGGCGCTATACAAATTTGACCGTCTCAAGACGGGAACTTCAAATAGGCCTATGGCACGTCAAGGGAACTGTAGCCTATTGTTCAGATGTGTTATAACCTCTCACATAGCCTTAAAGTTGCAATATTTAACTTTTTGGGCTACTGACAAAATTCACATAGAAATGGGAGTTATAGATCTGTCATTCTCATTGAAAGCAAGTCTAAGATGTGGTAGATCTGTTCTATGTGGCTATTTCTGTGCTTCCCGTTCATACGTTTCGCTTTTGCATCTTTTCCTTGTGGTTTTGTACACCAGCATCAAACAGCTGAAATCACAATATTTGGGGTTATTGAAAATATATTTCACAGCGGTTCAGGTGGTACAATGATTCTCTACATAAACAGAAATTATGCAAACTATTAGAATGTTAGCAACTAGGAAATGGCGTAGCAATTTCTGCATATTGCACTTTTAATATTAACTCCTGCAGAATTGAGCATTTCTTGCTGGTAAATGATACAACAAATTGTAGGCTACAGTACATTTTGACTCGGGAACAGAAGTGGAGAAATATGAGTTATGTCTTTCAGCATCTTGAGGGAATGCGAATGCGCAGTTAGATACCATATGTAGAGGTGCTATATTTATCAGTGTCATAAAAGCTGATATTATTTCAACCATATAAGTTATGCATCCAAGCCGTACTGAAATCTTATCCGAAACATTTTGGGTCATTTTCTCACTGCTTTCTATTTCCTTACAACTGGTCAAACTGATGTCATTTGGACATTTTGCACAGAAAATCTTTCCTGTTTTCTTTAGAGTTATTGCATTTTCTCCCCGGTTCCTGACATCTTTTCTCCACAAAAGAAGTAGAGATGACAGAAAACTTTCCCAATGTCAACTAGATTGAAGCATTCAATTTTATGTGGGAAAAACTAAATATGTTGTTCTCAAATTCTCGCAAAAAATAAATTAAAATCAGATGGACTACATATGTATTAATTAAATGGTTGTCCCATCGATCGGGTTCCCGCCTAGAAATATCTGAGCTTTTGGATTGACAAGGATTTAGCATAAAACAAAAACATACTGATGAGCTAGTTAAAAAGCTATAGTAAGATTTAAAATGGGCTTCTTTTTTTAGAATAGATCTTGCTTCTCCCTTAACAGCAGGAAGCAGATTGTACAGTCAACTTTTCTGCCAGTGCTTGACTATGGTGAAACAATTTACCAGAATGCAGCAGCCACTGCTTTTAAACCTTTGGATACTGTCTACCATAGCGCCCTTCGCTTTATCACGTGACAGTTTTAATACTCATCACTGCATCCTGTATCAAAAGGTTGGCTTGTCCTCATTGAATTCCCGTAGATCACTTCACTATTCCCTCTTTGTTTACAAAGCTCTACTATACAAGCTTCTGACTTAACTTCGTTGTTGAAGTATAAAAACATGAGTTACCAAACCCGTTCACAGAGTTGGTTAACTCGAGGTTCCTTGGGTCTCTACCGAATTAGGTAAATCTGCTTTTAGTTTTAATGCGCCTCACTGCTGGAACAATTTATAGAACTCATTACAATTAGACGTTCTGGTGCCGCTCGGGCAGTTTAGAGTGTTGAGTGAGGACCTAGTAGCAGAGGAATGTAACTGTTTTTGTTAAATGTTGTTTTCTATTGATTGCTGTTTTATTTTACATTATATTATGAGGGCACAAGGTGAGACCCAGATGCAGACACAGGAGGCAGAAGGTTAGAGTCCAAGATATTTATTAACAATCCAAAAGGGGTAGGCAAGAGAATGGTCGTGGACAGGCAAAAGGTCAAAACCAGGTCAGAGTTCCAGAGGTACAGAATGGCAGGCAGGCTTGAGGTCAGGGCAGGCAGAATGGCCAGGCAGGCAGAAATTGAGTCCAGAAAAACAGGCAAAGGTCAAAACCGGGAGGACTAGTAAAAGAGAATAGAAAAGCAGGCGCACGGGAAAAACACGCTGGTTGACTTGAACATACAAGATGAACTGGCACAGAGAGACAGGAAACACAGGGATAAATACACTGGGAAAAATAAGTGACACCTGTAGGGGGTGGAGACAATCACAAGGACAGGTGAAACAGATCAGGGCATGAAACTATTGGTTGTTGTGTTGCTGTGATCAGGGCGCCTTGGGAATGAGACCCTGGTCTAATTGGGTTTTCCCTAAATAAATAAATCATTAATTCATTATATTGTTTTATGACATCATTCTGGTGAGGAAGGGTTTATTTAGTCTTCTAGGGCCACATATAGTAACAGAAGAGAAGCTGCGTGTATCTAATTATAGACAAGTTGACTTACAAATAGCCTCCCTAAAGGTCGGAAATTATAAGCAGAAGCATTTCTAAATCTCTTGACTGTAGCACATCTTCTATATTAGCGGGTTAGGGTCGTGTGCTGGCCTCAGAGTTTCACTTTATCAAGTATATTGGGGTGGTTGCGGATGGGTTATTAGCAATTGCAGACGGGTGCGGGTGAACAAACAGCTGACCCGCACTCACCACTACCATGCGCTCTCTTTCTCTCTGTCTAGCCAATTAGCAACGACACAGCTGTGCTTTCCCTTCCTCATCTGCACGTTGGCGTCTTTCAATTGGAGCGTAATCCCTTCAGGTTCTGGAGATGACCGCCAAAGCTCAGCAGTTATTATTGTGACACGTGCAGAGGTGAAGACTAACAGAAGAAGTCAAGTAAAACCGATTTGAAAAGAGAAGACTATCGCTCCTCTGCTCTTATTCTCCTCTGTCTGACAGTGTGCTGGTGTTCTGGGCTTTGACGTAGACGAGCCCCTAAAATAGGTCCTTCTTTATGTAACTGTGCCTGTAGCAAGCGAGACACAATGATGGCACGTGTGTGAGTGGCCCTGAGTCGTTGGCCCACCTTTCCCCAGTGAAATTATGAAGGCTAGGATGGGAGGGAGGATCTGGCAGGACACAGCTTTTAAATTTGAGTCAAAACACTGATGGGTGGCAGCCAAATGAGAGATAGAGAGAGAGAGAGTGATAGAGAGGGAGAGAGAGAGGGAGAGAGAGTGACAGAGAGGGAGAAAGAGAGGGAGAGAGAGTGACAGAGAGGGAGAAAGAGAGAGAGAGAGAGAGAGCGAGAGGGGGGGGAGAGAGAGTGACAGAGAGAGAAAGGGGGGGACAGAGAGAGAGAGTGACAGAGTGACAGAGAGAGAGAGGGGGAGAGAGAAGGAGAGAGTGACAGAGAGAGAGTAAGAGTGGGTGGGAGTGGGAGAGAGAGAGAGACAGTGACGGAGAGTGGGTTGGAGCGAGAGAAAGAGAGTGGGAGACAGAGAGACAGAAAGAGAGAAGCAGTGACAAAGGAACTGGGCGTCCTTGTGGGGGTTTGGTACTGTAGGGCTGCATCCTTTCTCTTTCCAGGTCCATTATCCCAGGCAGGCCTGTGTGTGAGCACCAGAACCCACCTGTTAATTACCTCTAATGACTGTTAATCCTCTGTGCAGCAGGAGGGTGCTCGCTCCAGGGCTTCTATGCGGCTCAGTGCGGATCTGTGCTTTCGTTAACTTCTCAGAAAAACCCAGCGAAATAGGAAACTCTCTCAGAATCAAGACACACCAGTGTGCTGCCGGCTGCCGACTATTTTTAACACGTGTGTCCCAGATTTGTCAGTTGGTAGCAGTTCTATTTTTATTGAGAGGTGAGATGTAGGGGCACTTGTTGAATCGGTGAACAGCACGCAACATGGACCCCGTTGAAATGTTGTCAGTCACACCTCTCTCTCTTCCCCCCCCCCTCTCTCTCTCTCTTTCTCCCTCTCTCTCTCTTGCTCTCTCTCTACCCCCGTCCTCTGCCCTTCCTCTCCCCTCTCTCTGTAGGTATTGGTCAGGGAGTGCCGGTGGTGGCTCTGATAGTGGAGGGGGGTCCAAATGTGATCTCCATCGTGTTGGAGTACCTGAGGGACACTCCGCCTGTCCCCGTGGTGGTGTGTGACGGGAGCGGGCGTGCCTCAGACATCCTGGCATTTGGACACAAGTACTCCGAGGAGGGAGGGTACGTGTCATATATCAGATACACAGGTTTGCTACTGTATTGCCGGGGATGCATTCCAAAAATCTGTATAGTAAGATGCATTTTTAGTGTTTCCCAAATACAGTCCTAATACTTATGCTAAATACTTATGCTAAACGTAAATCTGAATTAAAGTTTTGGCTCGAGGTCTCTTTTACACTTCTCCTTCTCCCTATCCCTCCTTCTCATCAGGATCATAAATGAGACTCTGAGGGACCAGTTGCTGGTGACCATACAGAAGACATTCACGTACAGCCGGACCCAAGCCCAACACCTCTTCATCATCCTCATGGAATGCATGAAGAAGAAGGAGTTGGTGAGTGTTTACACATGCTCCCGGGTCACCATGGAAACATATACCCCCCCCTGCACCTGTGTAAAGTCTCAAGCACCAGTGTGATGGGAATTATTAAGGAGAGCAGGAGGAAACAGGAGGAAAACCCCTTTAGCTCCTACCCCTTACACCCTACCCCTACACTGTCCAGAAACAACCCCCCTACCCCCTACACTGTCCAGAAACAACCCCCCTACCCCCTACACTGTCCAGAAACAACCCCCCTACCCCCTACACTGTCCAGTAACAACCCCCTACCCCCTACACCATACCCCTACACTGTCCAGAAACAACCCCCCTACCCCCTACACTGTCCAGAAACAACCCCCCTACCCCTACACTGTCCAGAAACAACCCCCCTACCCCCTACACTGTCCAGAAACAACCCCCCTACCCCCTACACTGTCCAGTAACAACCCCCTACCCCCTACACCATACCCCTACACTGTCCAGAAACAACCCCCCTACCCCCTACACTGTCCAGAAACAACCCCCCTACCCCTACACTGTCCAGAAACAACCCCCTAACCCCTACACCCTACACTGTCCAGAAACAACCCCCCTACCCCCTACACTGTCCAGAAACAACCCCCTACCCCCTACACTGTCCAGAAACAACCACCTACCCCCTACACCCTACCCCTACACTGTCCAGAAACAACCCCCCTACCCCCTACACTGTCCAGAAACAACCCCCCTACCCCCTACACTGTCCAGAAACAACCCCCCTACCCCTACACTGTCCAGAAACAACCCCCTACACTGTCCAGAAACAACCCCCTACCCCCTACACTGTCCAGAAACAACCCCCCTACCCCCTACACTGTCCAGAAACAACCCCATACCCCCTACACTGTCCAGAAACAACCCCCTACCCCCTACACTGTCCAGAAACAACCCCCTACCCCCTACACTGTCCAGAAACAACCCCCTACCCCCTACACTGTCCAGAAACAACCCCCCTACCCCTACACTGTCCAGAAACAACCCCCTACCCCCTACACTGTCCAGAAACAACCCCCTACCCCCTACACTGTCCAGAAACAACCCCCCTACCCCCTACACTGTCCAGCAACAACCCCCTACCCCCTACACTGTCCAGAAACAACCCCCTACCCCCTACACTGTCCAGAAACAACCCCCTACCCCCTACACTGTCCAGAAACAACCCCCTACCCCCTACACTGTCCAGTAACAACCCCCTACCCCCTACACCATACCCCTACACTGTCCAGAAACAACCCCCCTACCCCCTATACTGTCCAGAAACAACCCCCCTACCCCCTACACTGTCCAGTAACAACCCCCTACCCCCTACACCATACCCCTACAATGTCCAGAAACAACCCCCCTACCCCCTTTACTGTCCAGAAACAACCCCCCTACCCCCTACACTGTCCAGAAACAACCCCCCTACCCCCTACACTGTCCAGTAACAACCCCCTACCCCCTACACTGTCCAGAAACCACCCCCTACCCCCTACCCCCTACCCCTACACTGTCCAGAAACAACCCCCCTACCCCCTACACTGTCCAGAAACAACCCCCCTACCCCTACACTGTCCAGAAACAACCCCTACTCCTACACTGTCCAGAAACAACCCCCTACCCCCTACACTGTCCAGAAACAACCCCCCTACCCCTACACTGTCCAGAAACAACCCCCCTACCCCCTACACTGTCCAGAAACAACCCCCTACACTGTTCAGAAACAACCCCCCTACACCTACACTGTCCAGAAACAACCCCCCTACCCCCTACACTGTCCAGAAACAACCCCCCTACCCCCTACACTGTCCAGAAACAACCCCCCTACCCCCTACACTGTCCAGAAACAACCCCCCCTACCCCCTACACTGTCCAGAAACAACCCCCTACACTGTTCAGAAACAACCCCCCTACACATACACTGTCCAGAAACAACCCCCCTACCCCCTACACTGTTCAGAAACAACCCCCTACCCCCTACACTGTCCAGAAACAACCCCCTACCACCTACACTGTCCAGAAACAACCCCCTACCCCCTACACTGTCCAGAAACAACCCCCCTACCCCCAACACTGTCCAGCAACAACCCCCTACCCCCTACACTGTCCAGAAACAACCCCCTACCCCCTACACTGTCCAGAAACAACCCCCCTACCCCCTACACTGTCCAGAAACAACCCCCTACACTGTCCAGAAACAACCCCCATACCCCCTACACTGTCCAGAAACAACCCCTACCCCCTACACTGTCCAGAAACAACCCCCTACCCCCTACACTGTCCAGAAACAACCCCTACCCCCTACACTGTCCAGAAACAACCCCCTACCCCCTAAACTTTCCAGAAACAACCCCCTACCCCCTACACTGTCCAGAAACAACCCCCCTACCCCCTACATCCTACCCCTACACTGTCCAGAAACAACCCCCCTACCCCCTACACTGTCCAGAAACAACCCCCTACACTGTCCAGAAACAACCCCCCTACCCCTACACTGTCCAGAAACAACCCTCCTACCCCCTACACTGTCCAGAAACAACCCCCCTACCCCTACACTGTCCAGAAACAACCCCCTTACCGCCTACACTGTCCAGAAACAACCCCCTACACTGTCCAGAAACAACCCCCATACCCCCTACACTGTCCAGAAACAACCCCTACCCCCTACACTGTCCAGAAACAACCCCCTACCCCCTACACTGTCCAGAAACAACCCCTACCCCCTACACTGTCCAGAAACAACCCCCTACCCCCTAAACTGTCCAGAAACAACTCCCTACCCCCTACACTGTCCAGAAACAACCCCTTACCCCCTACACTGTCCAGAAACAACCCCCTAACCCCTACACTGTCCAGAAACAACCCCCTACCCCCTACAATGTCCAGAAACAACCCCCTACCCCTACACTGTCCAGAAACAACCCCTTACCCCCTACACTGTCCAGAAACAACCCCCTACCCCCTACACTGTCCAGAAACAACCCCCTACCCCCTACACTGTCCAGAAACAACCCCCTACACTGTCCAGAAACAACCCCCTACCCCCTACACTGTCCAGAAACAACCCCCCTACCCCTACACTGTCCAGAAACAACCCCTACTCCTACACTGTCCAGAAACAACCCCCTACCCCCTACACTGTCCAGAAACAACCCCCCTACCCCTACACTGTCCAGAAACAACCCCCCTACCCCCTACACTGTCCAGAAACAACCCCCTACACTGTTCAGAAACAACCCCCCTACACCTACACTGTCCAGAAACAACCCCCCTACCCCCTACACTGTCCAGAAACAACCCCCCTACCCCCTACACTGTCCAGAAACAACCCCCCTACCCCCTACACTGTCCAGAAACAACCCCTCCTACCCCCTACACTGTCCAGAAACAACCCCCTACACTGTTCAGAAACAACCCCCCTACACCTACACTGTCCAGAAACAACCCCCCTACCCCCTACACTGTTCAGAAACAACCCCCTACCCCCTACACTGTCCAGAAACAACCCCCTACCACCTACACTGTCCAGAAACAACCCCCTACCCCCTACACTGTCCAGAAACAACCCCCCTACCCCCTACACTGTCCAGCAACAACCCCCTACCCCCTACACTGTCCAGAAACAACCCCCTACCCCCTACACTGTCCAGAAACAACCCCCCTACCCCCTACACTGTCCAGAAACAACCCCCTACACTGTCCAGAAACAACCCCCATACCCCCTACACTGTCCAGAAACAACCCCTACCCCCTACACTGTCCAGAAACAACCCCCTACCCCCTACACTGTCCAGAAACAACCCCTACCCCCTACACTGTCCAGAAACAACCCCCTACCCCCTAAACTTTCCAGAAACAACCCCCTACCCCCTACACTGTCCAGAAACAACCCCCCTACCCCCTACATCCTACCCCTACACTGTCCAGAAACAACCCCCCTACCCCCTACACTGTCCAGAAACAACCCCCTACACTGTCCAGAAACAACCCCCCTACCCCTACACTGTCCAGAAACAACCCTCCTACCCCCTACACTGTCCAGAAACAACCCCCCTACCCCTACACTGTCCAGAAACAACCCCCTTACCGCCTACACTGTCCAGAAACAACCCCCTACACTGTCCAGAAACAACCCCCATACCCCCTACACTGTCCAGAAACAACCCCCCTACCCCCTACACTGTCCAGAAACAACCCCCCTACCCCCTACACTGTCCAGAAACAACCCCCCTACCCCCTACACTGTCCAGTAACAACCCCCTACCCCCTACACCATACCCCTACACTGTCCAGAAACAACCCCCCTACCCCCTACACTGTCCAGAAACAACCCCCCTACCCCTACACTGTCCAGAAACAACCCCCCTACCCCCTACACTGTCCAGAAACAACCCCCCTACCCCCTACACTGTCCAGTAACAACCCCCTACCCCCTACACCATACCCCTACACTGTCCAGAAACAACCCCCCTACCCCCTACACTGTCCAGAAACAACCCCCCTACCCCTACACTGTCCAGAAACAACCCCCTAACCCCTACACCCTACACTGTCCAGAAACAACCCCCCTACCCCCTACACTGTCCAGAAACAACCCCCTACCCCCTACACTGTCCAGAAACAACCACCTACCCCCTACACCCTACCCCTACACTGTCCAGAAACAACCCCCCTACCCCCTACACTGTCCAGAAACAACCCCCCTACCCCCTACACTGTCCAGAAACAACCCCCCTACCCCTACACTGTCCAAACAACCCCCTACACTGTCCAGAAACAACCCCCTACCCCCTACACTGTCCAGAAACAACCCCCCTACCCCCTACACTGTCCAGAAACAACCCCATACCCCCTACACTGTCCAGACACCCCCTACCCCCTACACTGTCCAGAAACAACCCCCTACCCCCTACACTGTCCAGAAACAACCCCCTACCCCCTACACTGTCCAGAAACAACCCCCCTACCCCTACACTGTCCAGAAACAACCCCCTACCCCCTACACTGTCCAGAAACAACCCCCTACCCCCTACACTGTCCAGAAACAACCCCCCTACCCCCTACACTGTCCAGCAACAACCCCCTACCCCCTACACTGTCCAGAAACAACCCCTACCCCCTACACTGTCCAGAACAACCCCCTGCCCCCTAAACTTCCAGAAACAACCCCCTACCCCCTACACTGTCCAGAAACAACCCCCCTACCCCCTACATCCTACCCCTACACTGTCCAGAAACAACCCCCCTACCCCCTACACTGTCCAGAAACAACCCCCTACACTGTCCAGAAACAACCCCCCTACCCCTACACTGTCCAGAAACAACCCTCCTACCCCCTACACTGTCCAGAAACAACCCCCCTACCCCTACACTGTCCAGAAACAACCCCCTTACCGCCTACACTGTCCAGAAACAACCCCCTACACTGTCCAGAAACAACCCCCATACCCCCTACACTGTCCAGAAACAACCCCTACCCCCTACACTGTCCAGAAACAACCCCCTACCCCCTACACTGTCCAGAAACAACCCCTACCCCCTACACTGTCCAGAAACAACCCCCTACCCCCTAAACTGTCCAGAAACAACTCCCTACCCCCTACACTGTCCAGAAACAACCCCTTACCCCCTACACTGTCCAGAAACAACCCCCTAACCCCTACACTGTCCAGAAACAACCCCCTACCCCCTACAATGTCCAGAAACAACCCCCTACCCCTACACTGTCCAGAAACAACCCCTTACCCCCTACACTGTCCAGAAACAACCCCCTACCCCCTACACTGTCCAGAAACAACCCCCTACCCCCTACACTGTCCAGAAACAACCCCCTACCCCCTACACTGTCCAGAAACAACCCCCCTACCCCTACACTGTCCAGAAACAACCCCTACTCCTACACTGTCCAGAAACAACCCCCTACCCCCTACACTGTCCAGAAACACCCCCCCTACCCATACACTGTCCAGAAACAACCCCCCTACCCCCTACACTGTCCAGAAACAACCCCCTACACTGTTCAGAAACAACCCCCCTACACCTACACTGTCCAGAAACAACCCCCCTACCCCCTACACTGTCCAGAAACAACCCCCCTACCCCCTACACTGTCCAGAAACAACCCCCCTACCCCCTACACTGTCCAGAAACAACCCCTCCTACCCCCTACACTGTCCAGAAACAACCCCCTACACTGTTCAGAAACAACCCCCCTACACCTACACTGTCCAGAAACAACCCCCCTACCCCCTACACTGTTCAGAAACAACCCCCTACCCCCTACACTGTCCAGAAACAACCCCCTACCACCTACACTGTCCAGAAACAACCCCCTACCCCCTACACTGTCCAGAAACAACCCCCCTACCCCCTACACTGTCCAGCAACAACCCCCTACCCCCTACACTGTCCAGAAACAACCCCCTACCCCCTACACTGTCCAGAAACAACCCCCCTACCCCCTACACTGTCCAGAAACAACCCCCTACACTGTCCAGAAACAACCCCCATACCCCCTACACTGTCCAGAAACAACCCCTACCCCCTACACTGTCCAGAAACAACCCCCTACCCCCTACACTGTCCAGAAACAACCCCTACCCCCTACACTGTCCAGAAACAACCCCCTACCCCCTAAACTTTCCAGAAACAACCCCCTACCCCCTACACTGTCCAGAAACAACCCCCCTACCCCCTACATCCTACCCCTACACTGTCCAGAAACAACCCCCCTACCCCCTACACTGTCCAGAAACAACCCCCTACACTGTCCAGAAACAACCCCCCTACCCCTACACTGTCCAGAAACAACCCTCCTACCCCCTACACTGTCCAGAAACAACCCCCCTACCCCTACACTGTCCAGAAACAACCCCCTTACCGCCTACACTGTCCAGAAACAACCCCCTACACTGTCCAGAAACAACCCCCATACCCCCTACACTGTCCAGAAACAACCCCTACCCCCTACACTGTCCAGAAACAACCCCCTACCCCCTACACTGTCCAGAAACAACCCCTACCCCCTACACTGTCCAGAAACAACCCCCTACCCCCTAAACTGTCCAGAAACAACTCCCTACCCCCTACACTGTCCAGAAACAACCCCTTACCCCCTACACTGTCCAGAAACAACCCCCTAACCCCTACACTGTCCAGAAACAACCCCCTACCCCCTACAATGTCCAGAAACAACCCCCTACCCCTACACTGTCCAGAAACAACCCCTTACCCCCTACACTGTCCAGAAACAACCCCCTACCCCCTACACTGTCCAGAAACAACCCCCTACCCCCTACACTGTCCAGAAACAACCCCCTACACTGTCCAGAAACAACCCCCTACCCCCTACACTGTCCAGAAACAACCACCTACCCCCTACACTGTCCAGAAACAACCCCCTACCCCCTACACTGTCCAGTAACAACCCCCCTACCCCCTACACTGTCCAGAAACAACCCCCTACCCCCTACACTGTCCAGAAACAACCCCCTACCCCCTACACTGTCCAGAAACAACCCCCGACCCCCTACACTGTCCAGAAACAACCCCATACACTGT
The DNA here is from genome assembly GCF_045679555.1 of Salvelinus alpinus. NCBI lineage: Eukaryota > Metazoa > Chordata > Actinopteri > Salmoniformes > Salmonidae > Salvelinus > Salvelinus alpinus. Next base: position 83,564,701 of record NC_092090.1, on the reverse strand, counting down.
CCAGTAACAACCCCCTACCCCCTACACCATACCCCTACACTGTCCAGAAACAACCCCCCTACCCCCTACACAGTCCAGAAACAACCCCCCTACCCCCTGCACTGTCCAGAAACAACCCCCCTACCCCCTACACTGTCCAGTAACAACCCCCTACCCCCTACACTGTCCAGAAACAACCCCCTACCCCCAACACCCTACCCCTACACTGTCCAGAAACAACCCCCCTACCCCCTACCCTGTCCAGAAACAACCCCCCTACCCCTACACTGTCCAGAAACAACCCCCTACCCCTACACTGTCCAGAAACAACACCCTACCCCCTACACTGTCCAGAAACAACCCCCCTACCCCTACACTGTCAAGAAACAACCCCCCTACCCCCTACACGGTCCAGAAACAACCCCCTACACTGTCCAGAAACAACCCCCCTACCCCTACACTGTCCAGAAACAACCCCCCTACCCCCTACACTGTCCAGAAACAACCCCCCTACCCCCTACACTGTCCAGAAACAACCCCTACCCCCTACACTACCCCCTACACTGTCCAGAAACAACCCCCCTACCCCCTACACTGTCCAGAAACAACCCCCCTATCCCCTACACTGTCCAGAAACAACCCCCTACCCCTACACTGTCCAGAAACAACCCCCTACCCCCTACATCCTACCCCTACACTGTCCAGAAACAACCCCCCTACCCCCTACACTGTCCAGAAACAACCCCCCTACCCCTACACTGTCCAGAAACAACCCCCTACACTGTCCAGAAACAACCCCCTACACTGTCCAGAAACAACCCCCTACCCCCTACACTGTCCAGAAACAACCCCCCTACCCCCTACACTGTCCAGAAACAACCCCCTACCCCCTAAACTGTCCAGAAACAACCCCCTACACTGTCCAGAAACAACCCCCCTACCCCCTACACTGTCCAGAAACAACCCCCTACACTGTCCAGAAACAACCCCCTACACTGTCCAGAAACAACCCCCCTACCCCCTACACTGTCCAGAAACAACCCCCCTACCCCCTACACTGTCCAGAAACAACCACCTACCCCCTACACTGTCCAGAAACAATCCCCCTACCCCCTACACTGTCCAGAAACAACCACCTACCCCCTACACTGTCCAGAAACAACCCCCTACCCCCTACACTGTCCAGAAACAACCCCCTACACTGTCCAGAAACAACCCCCTACCCCCTACACTGTCCAGAAACAACCCCCCTACCCCCTACACTGTCCAGAAACAACCCCCTACCCCCTACACTGTCCAGAAACAACCCCCTACCCCCTACACTGTCCAGAAACAACCCCCCTACCCCCTAAATTGTCCAGAAACAACCACCTACCCCCTACACTGTCCAGAAACAACCCCCCTACCCCCTACACTGTCCAGAAACAACCCCCTACCCCCTACACTGTCCAGAAACAACCCCCTACCCCCTACACTGTCCATAAACAACCCCCCTACCCCCTACACTGTCCAGAAACAACCCCCTACCCCCTACACTGTCCAGAAACAACCCCCCTACCCCTACACTGTCCAGAAACAACCCCCTACACTGTCCAGAAACAACCCCCTACCCCCTACACTGTCCAGAAAGAACCCCCCTACCCCTACACTGTCCAGAAATAACCCCCTACACTGTCCAGGAGCAACCCCCTACCCCCTGCACTATCCAGAAACAACCCCCCTACCCCCTACACTGTCCAGAAAGAACCCCCCTACCCCTACACTGTCCATAAACAACCCCCTACACTGTCCAGAAACAACCCCCCTACCCCCTACACTGTCCAGAAACAACCCCCTACCCCCTACACTGTCCAGAAACAACCCCCTACCCCCTACACTGTCCAGAAACAACCCCCTACCCCTACACTGTCCAGAAACAACCCCCCTACCCCCTACACTGTCCAGAAACAACCCCCTACCCCCTACACTGTCCAGAAACAACCCCCCTACCCCCTACACTGTCCAGAAACAACCCCCTACACTGTCCTGAAACAACCCCCTACCCCCTACACTGTCCAGAAACAACCCCCTACACTGTCCTGAAACAACCCCCTACCCCTACACTGTCCAGAAAGAACCCCCCTACCCCTACACTGTCCATAAACAACCCCCTACACTGTCCAGAAACAACCCCCCTACCCCCTACACTGTCCAGAAACAACCCTCTGCCCCTACACTGTCCAGAAACAACCCCCTACACTGTCCAGAAACAACCCCCTGCCCCCTACACTGTCCAGAAACAACCCCCCTACCCCTACACTGTCCAGAAAGAACCCCCCTACCCCTACACTGTCCAGAAACAACCCCCTACACTGTCCAGAAAGAACCCCCCTACCCCCTACACTGTCCAGAAACAACCCCCTACCCCCTACACTGTCCAGAAACAACCCTCTACCCCTATACTGTCCAGAAACAACCCCCCTACCCCCTACACTGTCCAGAAACAACCCCCTACACTGTCCAGAAACAACCCCCCTACCCCCTACACTGTCCAGAAACAACCCCCTACACTGTCCAGAAACAACCCCCTACCCCCTACACTGTCCAGAAACAACCCCCCTACCCCCTACACTGTCCAGAAACAACCCCCTACCCCCTACACTGTCCAGAAACAACCCCCTACCCCCTACACTGTCCAGAAACAACCCCCCTACCCCCTAAATTGTCCAGAAACAACCACCTACCCCCTACACTGTCCAGAAACAACCCCCCTAACCCCTACACTGTCCAGAAACAACCCCCTACCCCCTACACTGTCCAGAAACAACCCCCCTACCCCCTACACTGTCCATAAACAACCCCCATACCCCCTACACTGTCCAGAAACAACCCCCTACCCCCTACACTGTCCAGAAACAACCCCCCTACCCCTACACTGTCCAGAAACAACCCCCTACACTGTCCAGAAACAACCCCCTACCCCCTACACTGTCCAGAAAGAACCCCCCTACCCCTACACTGTCCAGAAATAACCCCCTACACTGTCCAGGAGCAACCCCCTACCCCCTGCACTATCCAGAAACAACCCCCCTACCCCCTACACTGTCCAGAAAGAACCCCCCTACCCCTACACTGTCCATAAACAACCCCCTACACTGTCCAGAAACAACCCCCCTACCCCCTACACTGTCCAGAAACAACCCCCTACCCCCTACACTGTCCAGAAACAACCCCATACCCCCTACACTGTCCAGAAACAACCCCCTACCCCTACACTGTCCAGAAACAACCCCCCTACCCCCTACACTGTCCAGAAACAACCCCCTACCCCCTACACTGTCCAGAAACAACCCCCCTACCCCCTACACTGTCCAGAAACAACCCCCTACACTGTCCTGAAACAACCCCCTACCCCCTACACTGTCCAGAAACAACCCCCTACACTGTCCTGAAACAACCCCCTACCCCTACACTGTCCAGAAAGAACCCCCCTACCCCTACACTGTCCATAAACAACCCCCTACACTGTCCAGAAACAACCCCTACCACCTGTCCAGAAACAACCCTCTGCCCCTACACTGTCCAGAAACAACCCCCTACACTGTCCAGAAACAACCCCCTGCCCCCTACACTGTCCAGAAACAACCCCCCTACCCCTACACTGTCCAGAAAGAACCCCCCTACCCCTACACTGTCCAGAAACAACCCCCTACACTGTCCAGAAACAACCCCCCTACCCCCTACACTGTCCAGAAACAACCCCCCTACCCCCTACACTGTCCAGAAACAACCCTCTACCCCTATACTGTCCAGAAACAACCCCCCTACCCCCTACACTGTCCAGAAACAACCCCCTACACTGTCCAGAAACAACCCCCCTACCCCCTACACTGTCCAGAAACAACCCCCTACCCCCTACACTGTCCAGAAACAACCCTCTACCCCCTACACTGTCCAGAAACAACCCCCCTACCCCCTACACTGTCCAGAAACAACCCCCCTACCCCCTACACTGTCCAGAAACAACCCCCTATCCCCTACACTGTCCAGAAACAACCCCCTGCCCCCTACACTGTCCAGAAACAACCCCCTACCCCCTACACTGTCCAGAAACAACCCCCTACCCCCTACAATGTCCAGAAACAACCCCCCTACCCCTACACTGTCCAGAAACAACCCCCCAGCCCCTACAATGTCCAGAAACAACCCCCTACCCCTACACTGTCCAGAAACAACCCCCTACCCCCTACACTGTCCAGAAACAACCCCCCTACCCCTACACTGTCCAGAAACAATCCCTTTAGCTCCTACCCCCTACACCCTACCCCCTACACTGTCCAGAAACAATCAATTTAGCTCCTATCCCCTACACCCTAGCCCCTACACTGTCCAGAAACAACCCCTTTACCCCCTACACTGTTCAGAAACAACCCCCTACCCCCTATACTGTCCAGAAACAACCCCCTACACTGTCCAGAAACAACCCCCTACACTGTCCAGAAACAACCACCTACCCCCTACACTGTCCAGAAACAACCCCCCTACCCCCTACACTGTCCAGAAACAACCCCATACACTGTCCAGAAACAACCCCCTACCCCCTACACTGTCCAGAAACAACCCCCTACCCCCTACACTGTCCAGAAACAACCCCCTACCCCCTACACTGTCCAGAAACAACCCCCTACCCCCTACACTGTCCAGAAACAACCCCCCTACCCCCTACACTGTCCAGAAACAACCCCCTACACCCTACACTGTCCAGAAACAACCCCCCTACACTGTCCAGAAACAACCCTCTGCCCCTACACTGTCCAGAAACAACCCCCTACACTGTCCAGAAACAACCCCCCTACCCTTACACTGTCCAGAAACAACCCCCTACCCCCTACACTGTCCAGAAACAACCCCCTACACTGTCCAGAAACAACCCCCTGCCCCCTACACTGTCCAGAAACAACCCCCCTACCCCTACACTGTCCAGAAAGAACCCCCCTACCCCTACACTGTCCAGAAACAACCCCCTACACTGTCCAGAAACAACCCCCCTACCCCCTACACTGTCCAGAAACAACCCCCCTACCCCCTACACTGTCCAGAAACAACCCTCTACCCCTATACTGTCCAGAAACAACCCCCCTACCCCCTACACTGTCCAGAAACAACCCCCTACACTGTCCAGAAACAACCCCCCTACCCCCTACACTGTCCAGAAACAACCCCCTACCCCCTACACTGTCCAGAAACAACCCTCTACCCCCTACACTGTCCAGAAACAACCCCCCTACCCCCTACACTGTCCAGAAACAACCCCCCTACCCCCTACACTGTCCAGAAACAACCCCCTACCCCCTACACTGTCCAGAAACAACCCCCTGCCCCCTACACTGTCCAGAAACAACCCCCTACCCCCTACACTGTCCAGAAACAACCCCCTACCCCCTACAATGTCCAGAAACAACCCCCCTACCCCTACACTGTCCAGAAACAACCCCCCAGCCCCTACAATGTCCAGAAACAACCCCCTACCCCTACACTGTCCAGAAACAACCCCCTACCCCCTACACTGTCCAGAAACAAATCCCCTACCCCTACACTGTCCAGAAACAATCCCTTTAGCTCCTACCCCCTACACCCTACCCCCTACACTGTCCAGAAACAATCAATTTAGCTCCTATCCCCTACACCCTAGCCCCTACACTGTCCAGAAACAACCCCTTTACCCCCTACACTGTTCAGAAACAACCCCCTACCCCCTATACTGTCCAGAAACAACCCCCTACACTGTCGAGAAACAACCCCCTACACTGTCCAGAAACAACCACCTACCCCCTACACTGTCCAGAAACAACCCCCCTACCCCCTACACTGTCCAGAAACAACCCCATACACTGTCCAGAAACAACCCCCTACCCCCTACACTGTCCAGAAACAACCCCCTACCCCCTACACTGTCCAGAAACAACCCCCTACCCCCTACACTGTCCAGAAACAACCCCCTACCCCCTACACTGTCCAGAAACAACCCCCCTACCCCCTACACTGTCCAGAAACAACCCCCTACACCCTACACTGTCCAGAAACAACCCCCCTACACTGTCCAGAAACAACCCTCTGCCCCTACACTGTCCAGAAACAACCCCCTACACTGTCCAGAAACAACCCCCCTACCCCTACACTGTCCAGAAACAACCCCCTACCCCCTACACTGTCCAGAAACAACCCCCTACCCCCTACAATGTCCAGAAACAACCCCCTACCCCTACACTGTCCAGAAACAACCCCCCTACCCCCTACACTGTCCAGAAACAACCCCCCTACCCCTACACTGTCCAGAAACAACCCCCTACCCCCTACACTGTCCAGAAACAACCCCCCTACCCCCTACACTGTCCAGAAACAACCCCGAAACAACCCCCTACCCCCTAAACTGTCCAGAAACAACCCCCTGCCCCCTACACTGTCCAGAAACAACCCCCTACCCCTACACTGTCCAGAAACAACCCCCTACCCCCTACAATGTCCAGAAACAACCCCCCTACCCTACACTGTCCAGAAACAACCCCCCAGCCCTTACAATGTCCAGAAACAACCCCCTACCCCTACACTGTCCAGAAACAACCCCCTACCCCCTACACTGTCCAGAAACAACCCCCCTACCCCTACACTGTCCAGAAACAATCCCTTTAGCTCCTACCCCCTACACCCTACCCCCTACACTGTCCAGAAACAATCAATTTAGCTCCTATCCCCTACACCCTAGCCCCTACACTGTCCAGAAACAACCCCTTTACCCCCTACACTGTTCAGAAACAACCCCCTACCCCCTATACTGTCCAGAAACAACCCCCTACACTGTCCAGAAAAAACCCCCTACACTGTCCAGAAACAACCACCTACCCCCTACACTGTCCAGAAACAACCCCCCTACCCCCTACACTGTCCAGAAACAACCCCATACACTGTCCAGAAACAACCCCCTACCCCCTACACTGTCCAGAAACAACCCCCTACCCCCTACACTGTCCAGAAACAACCCCCTACCCCCTACACTGTCCAGAAACAACCCCCTACCCCCTACACTGTCCAGAAACAACCCCCCTACCCCCTACACTGTCCAGAAACAACCCCCTACACCCTACACTGTCCAGAAACAACCCCCCTACACTGTCCAGAAACAACCCTCTGCCCCTACACTGTCCAGAAACAACCCCCTACACTGTCCAGAAACAACCCCCCTACCCCTACACTGTCCAGAAACAACCCCCTACCCCCTACACTGTCCAGAAACAACCCCCTACCCCCTACAATGTCCAGAAACAACCCCCTACCCCTACACTGTCCAGAAAAAACCCCCCTACCCCCTACACTGTCCAGAAACAACCCCCCTACCCCTACACTGTCCAGAAACAACCCCCTACCCCCTACAATGTCCAGAAACAACCCCCTACCCCTACACTGTCCAGAAACAACCCCCTACCCCCTACAATGTCCAGAAACAACCCCCTACCCCTACACTGTCCAGAAACAACCCCCTACCCCCTACACTGTCCAGAAACAACCCCCCTACCCCTACACTGTCCAGAAACAATCCCTTTAGCTCCTACCCCCTACACCCTACCCCCTACACTGTCCAGAAACAATCCCTTTAGCTCCTATCCCCTACCCCCTACCCCCTACACTGTCCAGAAACAACCCCTTTACCCCCTACCCCTACACCCTACCCCCTACACTGTCCAGAAACAGCCCCCCTACTCCCTACCCCCTACCCCCTACACTGTCCAGAAACAACCCCTATATCCCCTACCCCCTACACTATACCCAACTACAACATTTCCCATCAAGATAGAACTGCCAAAGGGGGAGGAGTTGCAATCTACTGCAGAGATGGCTTGCAAAGTTCTGTCATACTTTCCAGGTCTATGCCCAAACAGTTCGAGCTTCTAATTTAAAAAATGAATCTCTCCAGAAATAAGTCTCTCACTGTTGCCTGCCTGTTTTAGACCCCCCTCAGCTCCCAGCTGTGCCCTGGACACCATATGTGAATTGATTGCCCCCCATCTATCTTCAGAGTTCGTTCTGTTAGGTGACCTAAACAGGGATATGCTTAACACCCCAGCAGTCCTACAATCTAAGCTAGATGCCCTCAATCTCACACAAATTATCAAGAAACCTCCAGGTACAACCCTAAATCCGTAAACATGGGCACCCTCATAGATATTATCCTGACAAACTTGCCCTCCAAATACACCTCTGCTGTTTTCAATCAGGATCTCAGCGATCACTGCCTCATTGCCTGCATCCTCTATGGGTCCGCGGTCGAACGACCACCCCTCATCACTGTCAAACGCTCCCTAAAACACTTCTGCGAGCAGGCCTTTCTAATCGAACTGGCCCGGGTATCCTGGGAGGATATTGACCTCATCCCGTCAGTCGAGGATGCCTGGTCGTTCTTTAAAAGTAATTTCCTCACCATCTTAAATAAGCATGCCCCTTTCAAATAATGTAGAACTAAGAACAGATATAGCCCCTTGGTTCACTCCAGACCTGACTGACCTTGACCAGCACAAAAACATCCTGTGGCGGACTGCAATAGCATCGAGTAGTCCCCGCGATATGCAACTGTTCAGGGAAGTCAGGAACCAATACACACAGTCAGTCAGGAAAGCAAAGGCTAGATTTTTCAAACAGAAATTTGCATCCTGTAACTCTAACTCCAAAAGGTCTTGGGACATTGTAAAGTCCATGGAGAATAAGAGCACCTCCTCCCAGCTGCCCACTGCACTGAGACTAGGTAACACGGTCACCACCGATAAATCCATGATAATCGAACATTTCAATAAGCATTTCTCTACGGCTGGCCATGCTTTCCTCCTGGCTACCCCAACACCGGCCAACAGCTCTGCACCCCCCGCAGCTTCTTGCCCGAGCCTCCCCAGCTTCTGCTTCACCCAAATCCAGATAGCAGATGTTCTGAAAGAGCTGCAAAAACTGGACCCGTACAAATCAGCTGGGCTAGACAATCTGGACCCTCTCTTTCTAAAATTATCCGCCGCCATTGTTGCAACTTCTATTACCAGTCTTTTCAACCTCTCTTTCGTATCGTACGAGATCCCTAAAGATTGGAAAGCTGCCGCGGTCATCCCCCTCTTCAAAAGGGGTGACACTCTAGACCCAAACTGTTATAGACCTATATCCATTCTGCCCTCTAAAGTCTTCGAAAGCCAAGTTAATAAACAGATCACTGACCGTTTCGAATCCCACCGTACCTTCTCCGCTGTGCAATCCGGTTTCCGAGCTGGTCATGGGTGCACCTCAGCCACACTCAAGGTACTAAACGATATCATAACCGCCATCGATAAAAGACAGTACTGTGCAGCCGTCTTCATCGACCTGGCCAAGGCTTTCGACTCTGTCAATCACCGTATTCTTATCGGCAGACTCAATAGCCTTGGTTTCTCAAATGACTGCCTCGCCTGGTTCACCAACTACTTTGCAGACAGAGTTCAGTGTGTCAAATCGGAGGGCCTCTGGCAGTCTCTATGGGGGTACCACAGGGTTCAATTCTCGGGCCGACTCTTTTCTCTGTATATATCAACGATGTCGCTCTTGCTGCGGGTGATTCCCTGATCCACCTCTAGGCAGACGACACCATTCTGTATACATCTGGCCCTTCTTTGGAAACTGTGTTAACTAACCTCCAAACGAGCTTCAATGCCATACAACACTCCTTCCGTGGCCTCCAACTGCTCTTAAACGCTAATAAAACCAAATGCATGCTTTTCAACCGTTCCCTGCCCGCACCCGCCCAACTAGCATCACTACTCTGGACGGTTCTGACCTAGAATACGTGGACAACTACAAATACCTAGGTGTCTGGCTAGACTGTAAACTCTCCTTTCAGACTCATGTCAAACATCTCCAATCCAAAATCAAATCTAGAATCAGCTTTCTATTTCGCAACAAAGCCTCCTTCACTCACGCCGCCAAACTTACCCTAGTAAAACTGACTATCCTACCGATCCTCGACTTCAGCGATGTCATCTACAAAATAGCTTACAATACTCTACTCAACACATTGGATGTAGTCTATCACAGTGCCATCCGTTTTGTTACCAAAGCCCCTTATACCACCCACCACTGCGACCTGTATGCTCTAGTCGGCTGGCCCTCGCTACATATTTGTCGCCAGACCCACTGGCTCCAGGTCATCTATAAGTCTACCCTAGGTAAAGCTCCACCTTATCTCAGCTCACTGGTCACGATAACAACACCCACCCGTAGCACACGCTTCAGCAGGTATATCTCACTGGTCATCCCCAAAGCCAACACATCATTTGGCCGCCTTTCCTTTCAGTTCTCTGCTGCCAAAGACTGGAACGAAAAGAAAAAAAAATACACCCTACTCCTACACTGTCCAGACACAATCCCTTTAGCTCCTACCCCCTACACTGTCCAGAAACAACCCCTTTAGACCCTAACTCCTACCCCCTTGACACTTGTGGAGATCTGAGAGAATGAGACACGGTAATAGCTCCACCCTGCCCTCTAATAGGCTAGTGGAATTTTTTTGCAATATTTTTGTCACGCACCTGTCCAATCTTTTCAGATCTCAACAAGTATCTAGGTGATCAGGGCTGTGAATTTAAAGGCACTCTGACATAGTCCAGGACCAACTGGTTTGGCTTTAGGTTGTTTTCCTCTCTTTTCCTTTCTATTTTTTCCCTCTGCAAGTGTCACATCCATTCAAAACCATTCAAAATCCATTCAAAACATACCCCACTAGCTGTGTTAAGTGCAAGACACAGCAGTGGCTGTCAGTCACATGAATGAACCTCCCCTCAGGTGGTGACAGGGTCTTCAGATCAGGGTCTTCAGGTCAGGGTCTCTTCAGGTCAGGGTCTCTTCAGGTCAGGGTCTTCAGATCAGGGTCTCTTCAGGTCAGGGTCTTCAGATCAGGGTCTCTTCAGGTCAGGGTCTTCAGATCAGGGTCTCTTCAGATCAGGGTCTCTTCAGATCAGGGTCTCTTCAGGTCAGGGTCTTCAGATCAGGGTCTCTTCAGGTCAGGGTCTTCAGGTCAGGTCTCTTCAGGTCAGGGTCTCTTCAGGTCAGGGTCTCTTCAGGTCAGGGTCTTCAGATCAGGGTATCTTCAGGTCAGGGTCTCTTCGGGTCAGGGTCTCTTCAGGTCAGGGTCTCTTCAGATCAGGGTCTCTTCAGGTCAGGGTCTCTTCAGATCAGGGTCTCTTCAGATCAGGGTCTCTTCAGCTCAAGGTCTTCAGATCAGGGTCTCTTCAGGTCAGGGTCTCTTCAGATCAGGGTCTCTTCAGGTCAGAGTCTTCAGATCAGGGTCTTCAGATCAGGGTCTCTTCAGATCAGGGTCTCTTCAGATCAGGGTCTCTTCAGGTCAGGGTCTCTTCAGGTCAGGGTCTTTTCAGGTCAGGGTCTCTTCAGGTCAGGGTCTCTTCAGGTCAGGGTCTTTTCAGGTCAGGGTCTCTTCAGGTCAGGGTCTTTTCAGGTCAGGGTCTCTTCAGGTCAGGGTCTCTTCAGATCAGGGTCTCTTCAGGTCAGGGTCTCTTCAGGTCAGCGTCTTTTCAGGTCAGGGTCTCTTCAGGTCAGGGTCTCTTCAGATCAGGGTCTCTTCAGGTCAGGGTCTTTTCAGGTCAGGGTCTCTTCAGGTCAGGGTCTCTTCAGGTCAGGGTCTCTTCAGATCAGGGTCTCTTCAGGTCAGGGTCTTTTCAGGTCAGGGTCTATTCAGGTCAGGGTCTCTTCAGGTCAGGGTCTTTTCAGGTCAGGGTCTCTTCAGGTCAGGGTCTCTTCAGATCAGGGTCTCTTCAGGTCAGGGTCTCTTCAGGTCAGGGTCTCTTCAGGTCAGGGTCTCTTCAGACCAGGGTCTCTTCAGGTCAGGGTCTCTTCAGGTCAGGGTCTCTTGTGGAGAGAAACTGCACTTTTATTATATTTATTTTAGAGCTCATCCTCAATGTTTAGTAGACAGTCCCGCTACACACACAACAATACATATTATTACAACACTTTCCCTGGCACAGAGTGACATTTCACAGGGCATGCCACACGCTCTATGGTAAGTGGATGATGATGGTAATCACATCATATTGTCCTCATATATAGTGAGATGAAATAACAGTCACTGGGTCTCTACTGAATATAAACTTCAGCCTCGATTAGCCCACATGCACTGAACAAACACATCTTTGCTTTGCAATAGCTGATTTACCAGTTCAGTGCACAAGCACAAGTATAATGTCATGTGCATGGAATGCCGGCCACAGTACGCAAATGCACACTCTGGTACATGTAGGTTTTCAAATACATACTTAGTTTATAAAACACATTCATAGCTCAGTTGCACAATATGCTTGGAAAGTCGATTACATCACAATTGTTGAATCATAACCACAACTGGAGACACCTCGTCAAAATGAGGACTTGTATTTTACAAAACAGCATTACGGTAGCTAGCAAAACAGTGTAGGAGCACATGTTATGTAAAAGGCAGGTAGCCTAGCGGTTAAGAGCATGGGGCCAATATCTGAAAAGTCACTGGTTTGAATTCCCGAGCTGACTAGGTGAAAAATCTGTTGATGTGCAAGGCAACCTAGTTGCTCCTGTAAGTCACTTTTGATAAGAGTGTCTGCTAATTACTAAAAAAAATGTTTTTACTAACTGCAAAAAATAAAATTGCTAGCTAGCTAACTTTGAAAACTGTGGGGCATAACAATTTACTTATTTGGAGCTGCTACTGCACCACACTTTGCAAGCAAACGTTGAGATTGAATTCATGGTTGCATGTGTTGTTGTCCTACTTTTTTGTAATTGTAAATCTCTTTAAATTAAACTATATATATATATTTTGGAATGTTTTGTGTCATTTTGTTGTGTGTTCTTTTGTCTCTCCTTTGTTCCTTTGCTATAAAATATTCAAATTTTTATGTGATGATTAGGAACCTTTTTGTGTCTGTGTTGGTGTTTCTCCTTTTCACTGTGCATCCCATGTTTCTTCCTACCATACAGACACACAGATAGGGAACTGCATATTCCCACACAGAGGGAGGGGGGAGGGAGGAAGAGAGATGCTGGTCACGGATGTGGGTGTGTAAGTGGATTGATTTGAGCTCTGTGGGGTTTACAGTGTGATTGATGCTCACTCAGATGCATCTCCAGAACACCCAGTTGAATGGAGTCGCTGGAGAACTTAGAGCCAAGAAAATCTGATAGACAAAAGAGTCAACATCTTCCTTAGCTACTGGCACCACTACCTACGCTACTACTACTTTACTATAGTACGTCCTCTATGAAATGGATCATACTGAGGAGAATTGGTTTGTATGTGCTGCCACCTTGGTCTTGCTTGGCTTAGGCTGATGCAGGGTAATGCCAAGCACAGTAGTGTGGTGTTGGCTGTATAAAGCTAGAGCAAGAAAATCCTGTAAGATTTCTGATGATGTGGGACTAACGAGTTTGCATGAAGGAATATAATTGGGAATCCCTTGGATTTGTAGCCTACCGTGTCATCATGACATTCTAATCTACGGTGTTTCACACAGCAGGTTTGGTGCTCTTTCGTTTAGTCAGTGTTTCGATTAAGATACATATTAGTAGCCTTCTACCATGTCGACATCCATAGCGGGTCATGTTGACAACAGGGTAATTACTGCTTGCTGGCCCACTGCCAGCACTGCCCTATAGTGCTATCCCTGAATTATTATTCTGGCAAGCCGAGAGGTTTCAATCTCTCTCTCCATGTTTTCCAGCATGAGCGACGCCGTTCCTATTAATCAAACTGACAGGCCTCGGAGTGTTCCTTCCCGAATCCCGTTTGTAAACGCATGGTTCCTACCAGGAATACCTCGTTCCTTTTCCTTATAAAGACTCATGGTGGTGAGGGTGTCTTCCAAAAACGCATGTACTCATCAGCGAGCTGAGCAGTGTGCTTCCGCTGTGCATTGAATCCCGTCAACCTTTTGCTGTTCCCCGTGCAGTAGGGAAATCACCCGACTATCTCTCTCGGCTGGAGGTGTCAGACCTGATCTGCGTCAGGTCTCTGGCTCTCTGCTTGACACTCTTCCTCCCCTGTTGCACATGCTAATGCCCTCACAGGCTCTACACCGCTCCCATATCTTCATTTAGCAGCCGTCTCTTTCGTATCCATGTCAGTGATGGTAAATCCACCACAGTGACACTGCTGAAAGAACCACTGTTGGAAAACGATTTGAATTCAAGTCATCCACAGTGCGTAAGAAAGAGTCTTTGTTCGTTAAAATAAGTCTCTATGACGATAACACCACTACTATGCCTTTGTAAGAATGGCATGTCCTTTATATCTCTGTAGATTACTCCCCTCTTATATGTAAGTCTCAAAGGGGTTATTACATGTCATACCCCCACAATACGGTCTTCATTATGGGCTTGGCTATGGCAGAATCCTTTTCTAAGATGTTTCTCCTCTTTTCTGTGTCACTGGCATCTCTCTCAGATGAATAATTAAATGCAGGATAGGCCTTATATGTTTAATTCCCATTAATGACTGAGTATGAACCACCAGCCCTCAATGTTCCTCCGCCTCTCTGGCAATGAGAGGATTCATCTGGCTTTTACTTGATTATGTTGAGGCTGGTTTATCACATTAAGATTTCACGAAGACAGTTTCAGCCGCAAGACAGTTGTTTCCGTCTCTCTGTTGCTTTGTGTGTCATATTGATCGAGGGGTGTGTGTTTTAAACCAAACACACTCCTCAGCCCTGATACAGACAGACAGACACAGACAGACAGACAGACAGACAGACAGACAGACAGACAGACAGACAGACAGACAGACAGACAGACAGACAGACAGACTGACTGACTGACTGACTGACTGACTGACTGACTGACTGACTGACTGACTGACTGACTGACTGACTGACTGACTGACTGACTGACTGACTGACTGACTGACTGACTGACTGACTGACTGACTGACTGACTGACTGACTGACTGACTGACTGAAGTGATCAGGGGAAAAATGGATACAGTTAAATATCAGGATATAATTGTTTACAATATCAAAATCAAAATGTTGCGCTAGTCAGCTGTACACCAAAACAACAGTATTTTCCTTCATAGCTTGTTCTCCATCTTCTATTAAATAGTGAGACAGTTCATTTTCTCATGGCCCTCTCTTGTCCCTCTGCAGCAGACATAGTCCAGCAAACCGGGAACATTCCCAGAACATTAGCTAAGATTCCCATCAAGTTCTAGTTAGGGTTTTATCTAACATTAGGATGATAACATCCCAAAAACATTCAAATAATGTTTTTGATAACAAAATACATTTTTATTCTTGGAACGTTCTAGCATTCACTAAAATGTTGTGCACAACATCTGTAACAACCACCACAGAACATTCCTCAAAGGTTCTCATTAAGTTTCCACGTAATGTAATAACTCAATGTACCAGTAATGTTTTCCCAGCAAACCAAAATTGGTTCTGTGAAAGTTCCCAGAACATTCTTTAGGTACCGGCAAATGTTCACATAACACAAAAACTGTCCAGTCGTGCTGATGATTATAAAACAGTCACCTGATGTTGCAAGAACATTCCCAGAACACATATTGTCTGTTCTTTAAAGGTTCCTAGAATGTTTCATTAGGTTGTGTGAACAGTCTGGTGAAAACATTGTGGGGACATCACAAAAGACATGTTCCCAAAACACAAAAACTGTCCAGTTGTGCGAATGATTCTACAATGTTTCTTTTAGGGTGTAAAAAACATTCACCTGAACACATTTAATCTGTTCTTTAATGGTTCCCAGAATGTTTCTTTAGGTTGTGGAAACATTATGGGGATATGACAAGCGATAGGTTCCCAAAACACTAAAACTGTCCAGTTCAGATAATGTTTGTATCAGGTTGCAAAAAACATTCCTTTGATGTTGCAAGAATGTTGACAGAACCGCCTTTTTGAGTTCTTTAAAGGTTCCCAGAATATTTAATTAGGTTATGGGAACAGTGTGGATACATTACAAGAGATAGGTTTCCAAAACATTAAATATGCTCAGTTGTGATGACAGTCATACAATGTTTGTTAGGTTGCACAGGAAATTCCCTTGTTGCAAGAATATTATTGTGATATTCACGAAGGTTGCACAGAACATTCCCACAATGTGCATAAACAATATTCTTGTAATATTCATGAAGGTTGCACAGAAAATTCCCGAAATGTTGCATAATGTTCCACAATTTCCAAATAAATATTTTTTTATGACGTCATAGCATATTTGTTTCAGGTTTAACATAATATTCCATTGATTTTCATGCAATATACATGTCTACCTTGTTTTGGAGGTCCTCAGAACATTTCAAGAACATTTAGAAAATTGTATTTTGAAGTTAAACTTAATATTACCACAACATTCTCAGCATGCAAATTTGTATTTACTTAAAGCAGATTGGAATACATCCCCATCATGTTTCTCAACAGATTGAATGGCAATTTGCATTAGAGGATTGCATTGTAGGCCCACTACAGCACTTTCATTTATAGGACTTTTGAACAGCATTCAATCATACGAACATATTTCTTACACTTTCTATGTTGACAATCTGCACATATGGGGTTTGAACCTGAGATGGTTGGTTCCTAAGATAGGTCTTTTATCCTTTTTGCCACCAGGGAATCACACTTACATCTTATTTTTTCAGTATATAGCACATGGCTGTATGGTCATTCAGGAATTCCATGCTTCTTTTTTTAGCCTTCTTAGACATAATTAACCCAGGGAAATACTGGTAACTGGGTTATTCAACATCACTTTACCCATCCTCTTTATATGCTGCACATATTTACAAGGTATCCAAGACTGTGCTGATCTAGGATCACTTTTGCTTTTCAGATCACGAAAAATAAAACGGGGGGACGATGTCAAGTGTCTCAAAGTAGGAATTATATTGGGTGCGTTTTTTTAAAAAGTGTAAAAAAAATTACACAATGTTTTATTTTTACAGTTAGTCTTAATTCTGCATTCCTGACTGGATTTATAAATCTGGACAAAATAAAGAAATCCTCTCTTTTAGAAGAATGTATTTGAGCCTCAATTTCACTGTTCATTTTTTTTTTTTGGAACACGGTTAAAGAATACGTGGGATTGAACCTGCAATCTTTGGATCTGCAACCAGATTGTTAACCCTCTATAATCATCAGCACAACTGGACAACTTTTGTGTTATGAGACATTTGCCGCGACCTAACAAATGTTCTGAGAACTTTCACTGAATTTTTTTGGTTTCCTGGGATTGACCAATAAGTTTGAAACATCGAATCGCAATAAAATTGCAGTATCGAATATTAATACATATAGAATCTTGAGAATCATAATACATATCATATTCCCACCTAAGTATCGTGATAATATCATATCTTGAGGTCCCTGGCAATTCCCTTCCCTAATAGAAAGAAAGAGAGACAGAGAGACAGAGAGGCAGAGAGACAGAGAGATGGATAGAGAGGCAACATAATTAGGTTAAGCAGTAGGAGCAGTGAAGTGGGTCACAGGGCTTGTGTTGAGACTGGTGGAGGAGAGAGAAGAGGAGGCCACCTACAGGCAGGGTCTGCGGGGGGCTGGTGTGAGGGGAGGGTTGGCGGGGGGCTGGTGTGAGGGGAGAGTAGGCCACCTACAGGCAGGGTTGGCGGGGGGCTGGTGTAATGGGAGAGTAGGCCACCTACAGGCAGGGTTGGCGGGGAGCTGGTGTGATGGGAGGGTTGGTGGTGGGCTGGTGTGAGGGGAGAGGAGGCCACCTACAGGCAGGGTTGGCGGGGGGCTGGTGTGAGGGGAGAGTTGGCAGTGGGCTGGTGTGAGGGGAAATATTTCCCTGCTAAATTAAGAGGAATTTCTTCCTTTCAGCCTGAGCCATTTGGCCGTGAAGAGCATTCTCTTGATTCCTAGTCATGTTGAGTGTTTAAATATGCACTAGCACCGTGATCAAAAAGCATCCAATCTCACTTAAAAGGGGTGCTTCTTACTAGTTTATCTCTTCTTCCTCTACCCTCTCCTCAACGCTTTAGTGTGATGGACGGCTGTCAATGGCCTGTCTTCTTCATCAATCCTAGTCGAGCGACACGTGTCAATCAATAGGCATGAAAGTTCTATCTGCATTTTTGTCCAAATGGAGTTATTGACATAGCCTTGTTCTCTAACTATACAGTACTCTAAATACTCCAATTCATGTTGTTATTGACATATCCTTGTTCTCTACCTATACAGTACTTTAAATACTCCAATTCATGTTCTTAAGCTCAAAAGAATACAAGATAGAAATTGCTTACACCATTCAAACAAATGAGTGTTAAGAACATTAAAGACACTTATCTCAGAATCATCTTTTTGCAGAAACAACCTTATCAAGCTCTTCAAGTGTCAAAATATGCCAATCATCTATTGAATGAGACATAAATACTTGCTTCACAAAGACTGTTGACCAATCAGCATTAGAGGTTATAGCATTTCTGAAAAACATGTATGGTGGCCTGTGCGAAACCAATGCACGCACACATCACTACTAAATATATACAGTTGAAGTCAGAAGTTTACATACACTTAGTTTGGAGTCATTAAAATTCATTTTTTCAACCACTCCGCAAATTTCTTGTTAACAAACTATAGTTTTGGCAAGTCGGTTAGGACATTTTCTTTGTGCATGACACAAGTAATTTTTCCAACAATTGTTTACAGACAGATTATTTCACTTATAATTCACTGTATCACAATTCCAGTGGGTCAGAAGTTGACCTACAATAAGTTGACTGTGCCTTTAAACAGCTTGGAAAATTCCAGAAAATGATGTCATGGCTTTAGAAGCTTCTGATAGGCTAATTGACAAAATTTGAGTCAATTGGAGGTGTATCTGTGGATGTATTTCAAGGCCTATCTTCAAACTCAGTGCCTCTTTCCTTAAGATCATGGGAAAATCAAAAGAAATCAGCTAAGACTTCAGAATAAAAATTGTAGACCTCCACGAGTCTGGTTCATCCTTCGGGAGCAATTTCCAAATGCCTGAAGGTACCACGTTCATCTGTACAAACAATAGTACGCAAGTATAAACACCATGGGACTATGCAGTCGTCATACCGCTCAGGAAGGAGACGCGTTCTGTCTCCGAGAGATGAACGTACATTGGTGCGAAAAGTGCAATCAATCCCAGAACAACAGCAAAGGACCCTGTGAAGAAGCTGGAGGAAACAGGTACAAAAGTATCTATATCCACAGTAAAACGAGTCCTATATCGACATAACCTGAAAGGCTGCCCAGCAAGGAAAAAGACACTGCTCGCAAACCGCCATAAAAAAGCCAGACTACGGTTTGCAACTGCACATGGGGACAAAGATCGTACTTTTTGGAGAAATGTCCTCTGGTCTGATGAAACAAAATAGAACTGTTTGGCCATAATGACCATCGTTATGTTTGGAGGAAAAAGGGGGAGGCTTGCAAGCCGAAGAACACCATCCCAACCGTGAAGCACGGGGGTGGCAGCATCATGTTGTGGGGTGCTTTGCTGCAGGAGGAACTGGTGCACTTCACAAAATAGATTGATGGCATCATGAGAAAGGAAAATTATAGTGATATATTGAAGCAACATCTCAAGACATCAGTCAGGAAGTTAAAGCTTGGACTTCCAAATGGACAATGACCCCAAGCATACTTCCAAAGTTGTGGCAAAATGGCTTAAGGACAACAAAGTTAAGGTATTGGAGTGGCCATCACACAGCCCTGACCTCAATCCTAAAGAAAATCTGTGGGCAGAACTGAAAAAGCGTGTGCGAGCAAGGAGGCCTACAAACCTGACTCAGTTACACCAGTTCTGTCAGGAGGAATGAGCCAAAATTCACCCAACTTATTGTGGGAAGCTTGTGGAAGGCTACCCGAAACATTTGACCCAAATTAAACAATTTAAAGGCAATGCTACCAAATACTAATTGAGTGTATGTTAACTCCTGACCCATTGGGAATGTGATGAATGAAATAAAAGCTGAAATAAATCATTCTCTCTATTATTATTCTGGTATTTCACATTCTTAAAATAAAGTGGTGATCCTAACTGACCTAAGACAGAGACTTTTTACTGGGATTAAATGTCAGGAATTGTGAAAAACTGAGTTTAAATGTATTTGGCTAAGGTGTATGTAAACTTCCGTCTTCAACTGTACATGTAATACTAATAGTGAGCACTCAAGCAAACATTTCCCTGTAGGATACAAATGGAGAAGGGGAGGGATGTGTTTCTTCCTCCTGCATTAGAGGGAAACCTAAGCCCCTAGTGATGGACACTGATTGTGTGGCATAATGGTCACAAACACAGACATTTAGTGATACAGTGCACGCCTGGCACACACACACATCCTTGACTATAATGTTTTGGTTGAGCAGATGGCTTGCAGGGTTGCTTGTTAGTGTCTCCCATAGTGAAATTGCCATAGTCACTTGGACATAGATGGTCCAGTCCAGTCCTGACTCCACAGGTCATCAATAACCTTCACTGGAATAATCTCTCCCTGACCACACACTGGCCTTCACTCATTCCCTAATTCCCCCCCCCCCCCCCCCACCCACACACACACACACACACACACACACACACACACACACACACACACACACACACACACACACACACACACACACACACACACACAAAGACAACATACACACAACATTAACACACACATTGCAATAATCTGTTCTTATACAGGCAATGAAGACTTGGATCGATACCATCACATCTAATTTACTCTCCAATTTCACCTGGAGAAAGGCCTTTCAATTACACACCATGCACTCTCTCACAGATTGACAGATTCATCCATGTAATCTCAGCAGAAAAATAAACGTCCCTTTTTCAGGACCCTGTCTTTCAAAGATAATTCGTAAAAATCCAAATAACATCACAGATCTTCATTGTAAAGGGTTTAAACACTATTTCCCATGCTTGTTCAATGAACCATAAACAATTAATGAACATGCACCTGTGGAACGTTCGTTAAGACAGTAACAGCTTACAGTTGGTAGGCAATTAAGGTCACAGTTATAGAAACTTAGGACACTAAAGAGGCCTTTAAACTGACTCTGACAAACACCAAAATAAAAATTCCCAGGGTCCCTGCTCATCTGCGTGAACGTACCTTAGGCATGCTGCAAGGAGGCATGAGGACTGCAGATGTGGCCAGGGCAATTATTGCAATGTTCGTACTGTGAGACGCCTAAGACAGGGAGACAGGACGGACAGACCACGTGTAACAACACCTGCACAGGATCGGTACATCCGAACATCACACCTGCGGGACAGGTACAGGATGGCAACAACAACTGCCCGAGTTACACCAGGAACGCACAATCCCTCCATCAGTGCTCAGACTGTCCGCAATAGGCTGAGAGAGACTGGACTGAGGGCTTGTAGGCCTGTAGTAAGGCAGGTCCTCACCAGACATCACCGGCAACAACGTCACCTATGGGTACAAACCCACCGTCGCTGGACCAGACAGGACTGGCAAAAAGTGATCTTCACTGACGAGTCGCGGTTTTGTCTTACTAGGGGTGATGGTCGGATCCGCGTTTATTGTCGAAGGAATGAGTGTTACACCGAGGCCTGTACTCTGGAGCGGGATCGATTTGGAGGTGGCGGGTCCGTCATGATCTCGGGTGGTGTATCACATAATCATCGGACTGAGCTTGTTGTCATTGCAGGTAATCTCAACGCTGTGCGTTACAGGGAAGACCTCCTCCTCCCTCATGTGGTACCCTTCCTGCAGGCTCATCCTGACATGACCCTCCAGCATGACAATGCCACCAGCCATACTGCTCGTTCTGTGCGTGATTTCCTGCAAGACAGGAATGTCAGTGTTTTGCCATGGCCAGCGAAGAGCCCGGATCTCAATCCCATTGAGCACCTCTGGGACCTGTTGGACCGGAGGGTGAGGGCTAGGGCTATTCCCGCCAGAAATGTCCGGGAACTTGCAGGTGCCTTGGTGGAAGAGTGGGGTAACATCTCACAGCAAGAACTGGCAAATCTGGTGCAGTCCTTGAGGAGGAGATGCACTGCAATACTTAATGCAGCTGGTGGCCACACCAGATACTGACTGTTACTTTTGATTTTGACCCCCCCCCCTTTTATTCAGGGACACATTATTACATTTCTGTTAGTCAAATGTCTGTGAAACTTGTTCAGTTTATGTCCCAGTTGTTGAATCTTGGTATGTTCATACAAATAAGTTTGCTGAAAATAAATGCAGTTGACAATAAATGCAATGAATTATACTTGTGAGAAAACATTCCATAACTGCAGGTGGTAGTAAACCACCAACCTTTATACTTGTTCAAACAACACACTTCAGGTAGCAGTATGCACCCTTGCAGTTTGTTTATCAACTCATAGACTTAGTAGAAGTAGAACATTAAAAATGGAGATGGCCTCAATGGCGCTGCTCACACACAACATGATGGGACAGATACAAAAATATGTCATCTAACAAAGTTGATGGTAGAGCTACACAGGACAAGAGATAACCCTAACACACACATACTGTACCCTCATTTCTCTCGCTCCAGGAGATCACACAGCCCATTCCAAGGGGACATGGTGTCATCTCAGTAGCGGAAAAATAATGAACGAGCTAGCGTCTAAATAAATAATCATGTTTGAGTTTAAATATTTGCCATTTCACTCGCATCTTTGGTGTCTGAAGGGCTTGTAGAAAAATAGAGAGAAAGAGAGGGAGAGAATGAGAGAGAGAGAGATACTATATTGCATCATAGCCTGAGGGGAGGCGGGAGTGAAAGCCAGCTGAAATCCTGGTGCTCCACCAAATGAAGCCATTTATAGGGGGAGATGGGTTTGGCGATGTGTTGGAGGGGAAAGGGAGAAGGATGGAGATATTAGAGGAATAGATTTATGACCATGTGGCTGGGGTTCATAGTGCGCTCTGGCATTGCGAGCACGCAGCTCATACATGGAGCTGCAAGGTGCCCTTCACACACATGTCATCATGCGACAAAATCTGGAGGAACTGCCGCATTCCCTCTCTCTTTTACCCTCCCTCTGCTTTCCCTCCCTCCTTCCCGGTCTCCTACTCCCTCTCTCCCACTGTCTTGCTTTGTGCCCTTCTTTTTTCTCTTGCCTAGAGTACTGTACTATACTGTACTATACTGTACTGTAGTGTACTATACTGTACTAAACTATACTATACTGTACTCCACAAAAGGGTCTCCAGTCACTATAGAGCTCACTCTCTCTCTCTCTCTCTCTCTCTCTCTCTCTCTCTCTCTCTCTCTCTCTCTCTCTCTCTCTCTCTCTCTCTCTCTCTCTCTCTCTCTCTCTCCATTCCATTTTATCTCTCCCCTTCTTTTCTACTGGGACCACACTGCATACAAGCTACATTACAGTGTTTGTTTCCATTCCACAAAGTGAGTCAGCTAGGGAGCATATTGCACAATCCTCTGTTCAGAACTTCATGGAACATCTTAGTCATTTACAGATGCTTTCTAATCCCATGTATCAAAATCACTGCGCTATGACGTGACTGGTTTACTCACAGTGCTAATTATCTCTATGGGTAAAAACACTTAATAAATGTATTCATTCAGCAAGCAAGAAAGAAAGAAACTCCTGATGAATAATGATGTACAGATTACATACTGTACATATTATATTCATATCTCCCTCTCACTCTCTCTCTCTCACTCTCTATGTCTCAGATAACCGTTTTTCGGATGGGGTCTGAGGGACACCAGGACATTGACCTGGCCATTCTCACTGCTCTGCTTAAAGGTAATTGTCTGCGTGCGCATGTGAATGCGTTCCTATTCCATGAGTTCCCTTCAGTGGTACCCTTAGGGAATTCTCTCTGTTATCTGTGTATCCTGGGAAGTTAAAATGAGGATATGATATCATTTCAGAAAGCTTTCCTCCTGCTGAGGCCCCAATTACAGTTTTATCTACCAAAGCATATCTCCATGGTCCTTTACAAGGTCCTTTGCAAGGCACGAGGAGGAGATAACCCACACTAGAATACACAAACACAAACACAGGTAAAACACACTATGATATACAAACACCACTGTAACGAACGTCTACTTCGTCCTCCTCCTCAGACGAGGAGAGGCGAGAAGGATCAGAAGACCAATATGCAGCGTGGTAGTTTGAAGACATAATGATTTATTAACAGAACCGAAAAACACGAAGAACACTTGATAAATTACAAAACAACAAAACGACGTAGACAGACCTGAACTGGAGCACTTACATAAACACGAAGAACGCACGAACAGGAACAGACTACATAAACGAACGACAAAACGAAACAGTCCCGTGTGGTAAAACATACAGACACAGGAGACAACCACCCACAACAAACAATGTGAAACAACCTACCTTAATATGGTTCTCAATCAGAGGAAACGTAAACCACCAGCCTCTAATTGAGAACCATATCAGGTAACCCATTAACCAACATAGATACACATAACATAGAATGCCCACCCCAACTCACGCCCTGACCGACTAAACACATACAAAACAACAGAAAACAGGTCAGGAACGTGACATAACCCCCCCCTCAAGGTGCGAACTCCGGACGCACCAGCATAAAGTCTAGGGGAGGGTCTGGGTGGGCATCTGTCCGCGGTGGCGGCTCAGGCTCTGGGCGTGGTCCCCACCCCACCATAGTCAATTCCCACTTTTGTAACCCCCTCCCAATGACCACCCTCCAAATACACCCACCTAAAATAAGAGGTATCAGCGGGACAAGGGGCAGCACCAGGACAAGGGGCAGCACCGGGACAAGGGGCAGCACCGGGATAAGGGGCAGCACCGGGACAAGGGGCAGCACCGGGACAAGGGGCAGCACCGGACTGAGGAACGGCAGCTCCGGACTGAGGGGCAGCTCCGGGATAAGGGGCAGCACCGGACTGAAGGAAGGCAACTCCGGACTGAAGGACGACAGCTCCGGACTGGCTGAAGGCTCTGGCTGCTCATGGCTCGCTGACGGCTCTGTCTGCTCATGGCTCGCTGACAGCTCTGGCTGCTCCTGGCTCGCTGACGGCTCTGGCTGCTCATGGCTCGCTGACGGCTCTGGCAGATCCTGGCTGACTGGCGGCTCTGGCAGAACCTGGCTGACTGGCAGCTCTGGCAGATCCTGGCTGACTGGCGGCTCTGGCAGATCCTGGCTGGCTGGCTCTGGCGGATCCTGGCTGGCTGACGGCTCTGGCGGATCCTGGCTGGCTGGCTCTGGCGGATCCTGGCTGGCTGGCTCTGGCGGATCCTGGCTGGCTGACGGCTCTGGCGGGTCCAGGCTGACTGGCTCTGGCTGATCCTGTCTGGCGGAAAGCTCTGGCTGATCCTGTCTGGCGGAAGGCTCTGGCTGATCCTGTCTGGCGGAAGGCTCTAGCGGCTCCTGTCTGGTGGACGGCTCTAGCGGCTCCTGTCTGGCGGACGGCTCTGAAGGCTCAGTACAGACGGGCGGCTTTGCAGGCTCGGTACAGACGGGCGGCTTTGAAGGCTCGGTACAGACGGGCAGCTTGGCGGAAGGCTCTGGCTGATCCTGTCTGGCGGAAGGCTCTAGCGGCTCCTGTCTGGTGGACGGCTCTAGCGGCTCCTGTCTGGCGGACGGCTCTGAAGGCTCAGTACAGACGGGCGGCTTTGCAGGCTCGGTACAGACGGGCGGCTTTGAAGGCTCGGTACAGACGGGCAGCTTTGAAGGCTCGGAACAGACGGGCAGCTCTGACGGCTCGGGACAGACGGGCAGCTCTGACGGCGCTTGGCAGACAGACAGCTCTGGCCGGCTGAGGCGCACATTATGCCTGGTGCGTGGTGCCGGAACTGGTGGTACCGGACTGGAGACACGCACCTCAAGGCTAGTGCGGGGAGCAGGAACAGGGCACACTGACTTCTCAAAGCGCACTATAGGCCTGGTGCGTGGTACCGGAACTGGAGGTACCGGGCTGAGGACACGCACCTCAGGGCGAGTGCGGGGAGAAGGAACAGTGCGTACAGGGCTCTGGAGACGCACAGGAGGCTTGGTGCGTGGTGCCGGAACTGGAGGTACTGGGCTGGAGACACGCACCACAGGGCTAGTGCGTGGAGGAGGAACAGGGCTCTGGAGACGCACTGGAAGCCTGGTACGTGGTGTAGGCACTGGTGGTACTGGACTGGGGCGGGAAGGTGGCGCCGGATATACCGGACCGTGCAGGCGTACTGGCTCCCTTGATCACCGAGCCTGCCCAACCTTACCTGGTTGTATGCTCCCCGTAGCCCGACCAGTGCGGGGAGGTGGAATAACCCGCACCGGGCTATGTAGGCGAACCGGGGACACCATGCGTAAGGCTGGTGCCATGTAAGCCGGCCCAAGGAGACGTACTGGAGGCCATATATGTAGAGCCGGCTTCATGGCACTTGGCTCAATGCTCAATCTAGCCCTGCCAGTGCGGGGAGGTGGAATAACCCGCACCGGGCTATGAACACGTACAGGAGACACCGTGCGCTCTACTGCGTAACACGGTGTCTGCCCGTACTCCCGCTCTCCCCGGTAAGCCTGGGAAGTGGGCGCAGGTCTCCTACCTGCCCTCGCCACACTACCCTTTAACCCCCCCCCCCCCCCCCCCAATAAATTTTTGGGGTTTCTTCACGGGCTTCCAGCCACGTCTCCGTGCTGCCTCCTCATACCACCGATCTTGGGCTCTCGCTGCCTCCATCTCCTCACGAGCGCGGCGATATTCCCCAATATGAGCCCAGTGTCCTTTTCCCTCCAGTATTTCCTCCCATGTCCAGGATTCCTGTGTAGTGGGCCACTGCTCGTACTCACACTGCTTGGTCCGGGTTTGGTGGGTGGTTCTTTAACGAACGTCTACTTCGTCCTCCTCCTCAGACGAGGAGAGGCGAGAAGGATCAGAAGACCAATATGCAGCGTGGTAGTTTGAAAACATAATGATTTATTAACAGAACCGAAAAACACGAAGAACACTTGATAAATTACAAAACAACAAAACGACGTAGACAGACCTGAACTGGAGCACTTACATAAACACGAAGAACGCACGAACAGGAACAGACTACATAAACGAACGACAAAACGAAACAGTCCCGTGTGGTAAAACATACAGACACAGGAGACAACCACCCACAACAAACAATGTGAAACAACCTACCTTAATATGGTTCTCAATCAGAGGAAACGTAAACCACCTGCCTCTAATTGAGAACCATATCAGGTAACCCATTAACCAACATGGATACACATAACATAGAATGCCCACCCCAACTCACGCCCTGACCGACTAAACACATACAAAACAACAGAAAACAGGTCAGGAACGTGACATAACCCCCCCCTCAAGGTGCGAACTCCGGACGCACCAGCATAAAGTCTAGGGGAGGGTCTGGGTGGGCATCTGTCCGCGGTGGCGGCTCAGGCTCTGGGCGTGGTCCCCACCCCACCATAGTCAATTCCCACTTTTGTAACCCCCTCCCAATGACCACCCTCCAAATACACCCACCTAAAATAAGAGGTATCAGCGGGACAAGGGGCAGCACCAGGACAAGGGGCAGCACCGGGACAAGGGGCAGCACCGGGATAAGGGGCAGCACCGGGACAAGGGGCAGCACCGGGACAAGGGGCAGCACCGGACTGAGGAACGGCAGCTCCGGACTGAGGGGCAGCTCCGGGATAAGGGGCAGCACCGGACTGAAGGAAGGCAACTCCGGACTGAAGGACGACAGCTCCGGACTGGCTGAAGGCTCTGGCTGCTCATGGCTCGCTGACGGCTCTGTCTGCTCATGGCTCGCTGACAGCTCTGGCTGCTCCTGGCTCGCTGACGGCTCTGGCTGCTCATGGCTCGCTGACGGCTCTGGCAGATCCTGGCTGACTGGCGGCTCTGGCAGATCCTGGCTGACTGGCGGCTCTGGCAGATCCTGGCTGACTGGCGGCTCTGGCAGATCCTGGCTGGCTGGCTCTGGCGGATCCTGGCTGGCTGACGGCTCTGGCGGATCCTGGCTGGCTGGCTCTGGCGGATCCTGGCTGGCTGGCTCTGGCGGATCCTGGCTGGCTGACGGCTCTGGCGGGTCCAGGCTGACTGGCTCTGGCTGATCCTGTCTGGCGGAAAGCTCTGGCTGATCCTGTCTGGCGGAAGGCTCTGGCTGATCCTGTCTGGCGGAAGGCTCTAGCGGCTCCTGTCTGGTGGACGGCTCTAGCGGCTCCTGTCTGGCGGACGGCTCTGAAGGCTCAGTACAGACGGGCGGCTTTGCAGGCTCGGTACAGACGGGCGGCTTTGAAGGCTCGGTACAGACGGGCAGCTTTGAAGGCTCGGAACAGACGGGCAGCTCTGACGGCTCGGGACAGACGGGCAGCTCTGACGGCGCTTGGCAGACAGACAGCTCTGGCCGGCTGAGGCGCACATTATGCCTGGTGCGTGGTGCCGGAACTGGTGGTACCGGACTGGAGACACGCACCTCAAGGCTAGTGCGGGGAGCAGGAACAGGGCACACTGACTTCTCAAAGCGCACTATAGGCCTGGTGCGTGGTACCGGAACTGGAGGTACCGGGCTGAGGACACGCACCTCAGGGCGAGTGCGGGGAGAAGGAACAGTGCGTACAGGGCTCTGGAGACGCACAGGAGGCTTGGTGCGTGGTGCCGGAACTGGAGGTACTGGGCTGGAGACACGCACCACAGGGCTAGTGCGTGGAGGAGGAACAGGGCTCTGGAGACGCACTGGAAGCCTGGTACGTGGTGTAGGCACTGGTGGTACTGGACTGGGGCGGGAAGGTGGCGCCGGATATACCGGACCGTGCAGGCGTACTGGCTCCCTTGATCACCGAGCCTGCCCAACCTTACCTGGTTGTATGCTCCCCGTAGCCCGACCAGTGCGGGGAGGTGGAATAACCCGCACCGGGCTATGTAGGCGAACCGGGGACACCATGCGTAAGGCTGGTGCCATGTAAGCCGGCCCAAGGAGACGTACTGGAGGCCATATATGTAGAGCCGGCTTCATGGCACTTGGCTCAATGCTCAATCTAGCCCTGCCAGTGCGGGGAGGTGGAATAACCCGCACCGGGCTATGAACACGTACAGGAGACACCGTGCGCTCTACTGCGTAACACGGTGTCTGCCCGTACTCCCGCTCTCCACGGTAAGCCTGGGAAGTGGGCGCAGGTCTCCTACCTGCCCTCGCCACACTACCCTTTAACCCCCCCCCCCCCCCCCCCCCCCCAATACATTTTTGGGGTTTCTTCACGGGCTTCCAGCCACGTCTCCGTGCTGCCTCCTCATACCACCGATCTTGGGCTCTCGCTGCCTCCATCTCCTCACGAGCGCGGCGATATTCCCCAATATGAGCCGAGTGTCCTTTTCCCTCCAGTATTTCCTCCCATGTCCAGGATTCCTGTGTAGTGGGCCACTGCTCGTACTCACACTGCTTGGTCCGGGTTTGGTGGGTGGTTCTTTAACGAACGTCTACTTCGTCCTCCTCCTCAGACGAGGAGAGGCGAGAAGGATCAGAAGACCAATATGCAGCGTGGTAGTTTGAAAACATAATGATTTATTAACAGAACCGAAAAACACGAAGAACACTTGATAAATTACAAAACAACAAAACGACGTAGACAGACCTGAACTGGAGCACTTACATAAACACGAAGAACGCACGAACAGGAACAGACTACATAAACGAACGACAAAACGAAACAGTCCCGTGTGGTAAAACATACAGACACAGGAGACAACCACCCACAACAAACAATGTGAAACAACCTACCTTAATATGGTTCTCAATCAGAGGAAACGTAAACCACCTGCCTCTAATTGAGAACCATATCAGGTAACCCATTAACCAACATGGATACACATAACATAGAATGCCCACCCCAACTCACGCCCTGACCGACTAAACACATACAAAACAACAGAAAACAGGTCAGGAACGTGACATAACCCCCCCTCAAGGTGCGAACTCCGGACGCACCAGCATAAAGTCTAGGGGAGGGTCTGGGTGGGCATCTGTCCGCGGTGGCGGCTCAGGCTCTGGGCGTGGTCCCCACCCCACCATAGTCAATTCCCACTTTTGTAACCCCCTCCCAATGACCACCCTCCAAATACACCCACCTAAAATAAGAGGTATCAGCGGGACAAGGGGCAGCACCAGGACAAGGGGCAGCACCGGGACAAGGGGCAGCACCGGGATAAGGGGCAGCACCGGGACAAGGGGCAGCACCGGGACAAGGGGCAGCACCGGACTGAGGAACGGCAGCTCCGGACTGAGGGGCAGCTCCGGGATAAGGGGCAGCACCGGACTGAAGGAAGGCAACTCCGGACTGAAGGACGACAGCTCCGGACTGGCTGAAGGCTCTGGCTGCTCATGGCTCGCTGACGGCTCTGTCTGCTCATGGCTCGCTGACAGCTCTGGCTGCTCCTGGCTCGCTGACGGCTCTGGCTGCTCATGGCTCGCTGACGGCTCTGGCAGATCCTGGCTGACTGGCGGCTCTGGCAGATCCTGGCTGACTGGCGGCTCTGGCAGATCCTGGCTGACTGCCGGCTCTGGCAGATCCTGGCTGGCTGGCTCTGGCGGATCCTGGCTGGCTGACGGCTCTGGCGGATCCTGGCTACCTGGAACCAAAAAGGGTTCTTTAAAGGGTTCAACTATGGGGACAGCCAAAGAACCCTTTTAGGTTCTAGATTTTCTAGAACCTTTCCTTTTTTCCTAAGAGTTTAGGATACACAAACACAGTTTCTTGTTCTTAGCTCAGGACTATCTTTCTATAGTGGTGCATAAAAATGGCGGCCCCTATGCACTTACCACAAATTCCTTGTTTTCTTCACCATATTGTACATTGCTCTCCATTACTATGTTTTAATTAAACCAAAGAGGTAGATTGTGCAGATTTTTTGGCACATTGAAACATATGACATGCCGTAGTTTATAAACTCAGGGGATAGTGCTAAAACAAGGACGTCATATCTACATTTTGCCATCTTTAAACTTTTGCCATTGCCCAAATCCAGTTTGAAAACACTCCAACTAGAACCATTTTAACAATACATCTATCTCACTCACACCCGTTCTTTTTTGCATCTTCTATTCATATTTCTCTGTCCATCTCCCTCTCTGTGAGTGATCTCTCTATCTGACATGGACTGTCACAAGCATGACCAGTAAAGAGTACAGACTTCATTATGCACACTGTGTCTTTTTAGAGCGAGAGTGAGAGAAAGATTGTGTGAGAGATAGTGACACAGGGAAACAGAGAGGGAGAGAGAGGGAAAGAGAGAGAGTAATTGATGAACTATGTCAGAAGGAGTCCATAAACTCCAGCGACTACAGAACTGTGGAGAGCTAAGGGTTATTTAAGTGATAAACGCGAGCAGTCCCTTTTAAAAATACTTATTTATTATACTCCTATTACACTACTCTGCATCTCATTTCCAAGCTCTGTTAAAGCATCTCATTACCATGCTCTGTTAAAGCATCTCATTACCAAGCTCTGTAAAGCATCTCAATCACTACGGGTGGCAGGTAGCCTAGTGATTAGTGTGTTGGACTAGTGAAAGGTTGCAAGATCAAATCCCCGAGCTGACAAGGTGAAAATCTGTCGTTCGGCCCCTGAACAAGGCAGTTAACCCACTGTTCCTAGGCTGTCATTGAAAATAAGAATTTGTTCTTAACTGACTTGCCTACTTAAATAAAGGTAAAATTACCAAGCTCTGTTTAAGCTCCCATTCTTAAGCCTGTGCAATATCTCTGCTGGCCAACTGAGTCTGTGAGTCTGCAAAGTACAACTGTCTGTCATCATAAAAGGTGTGCAGACTCAACCTTTCCTCCTGTCAGCGTTTGAGTTTTCAAACTACTGGTTAAAGTGCTTTTTGCAAAACAATTTATCACGCAGACCACTTGACAAATATGCTTTCTCAAAAAGAAAGTAAGTGGTAGGTGTCGGAGGACAAGAACAACTACATTCAGCTGTCCTTTAAGAACAACCGCACAAATACAGCAATCTCCTTTCTGCTTGCTAAACAATGATGTTTTGCCCTTCCAATAAAAATTAAGTAAATACCTCCATCCACCTCCAGCAAGAGAAGTAAATGTATGAGTTTGAGATTGTAGTCGGCGACCTCAGACTGACTGATCTAAAAATCACCTTGCATCCTAAAAAACAACAATATGTAGATCAAGTGAAAACAAGTGATGCTCTCTGTTCTTCCTCCTAGGAGCCAACGCATCGGCTCCTGACCAGCTCAGCCTGGCCCTGGCCTGGAACCGAGTGGACATCGCCCGCAGTCAGATCTTCATCTACGGACAACAGTGGCCTGTAAGACTCAGCCTCACTTCCTACTTTACAGTATAGACTACAGCACTGTGCAATGGATCATGAAGTTGTTGTACTTAGAGCTTAGGGAGCGTTTAGTTCTATATTACCCACAGCAGTGGCCTGAAAGATCCAGCCTATAACTTATCACTTCCTGGTTTACAATATAGACTACAGACAGCACTCTCCAAGTGAAAATGTGAACGTATCCTCTATCCATCAGGATTTAGGTTGCATTTCTCGATGGTTAACCCTGAGTTGACTGACTGACTGTGCCTTCTCTGTGTGTACGGTAGGTGGGTTCTCTGGAGCAGTCTATGCTGGATGCCCTGGTGCTGGACAGAGTGGACTTCGTCAAGCTGCTGATCGAGAACGGAGTGAGCATGCATCGCTTCCTCACTCTCTCCAGACTGGAGGAGCTCTACAACACGGTACTACACTGCACGGCGGACAGCGCTGAACTTTGTATTTCAATCCAGTGTTTTTGTAACTGCTCCAACCTCTGGTGTATGTAGAACACAAGTTGTATATTACTATTACTTTTATACTCTCTCCTGGTGAGTCTGTTAGAATAATGAAATGGTAACTCTGCACTCTATCCCTCCTATGTATTCATTCCTAAAGCCTTTATAACAGCTACATAAGACATTGTAGCATCCGTCGTAGGCAGTTATTATCAACAATGACATAATACTATACCTACAGTGTGGTACTTTATTCAAGTGAGCCATCTGTCATAGCTCTACAACGTGCTGGAGGCCGTGGCTGTGGACTAAACTCTGCTTCTGTTTACTTTGTCAGAGGCATGGACCATCCAACACTCTATACCACCTGGTCAGAGACGTCAAAAAGGTACGCTTATCGTGTACAGTAAGTGTGTGTGACTGCGTAGGCGTTTGTGGGAATGTTTGCTTGTGTGTGAAAGCAAGTCCAGCAAATGTCTTATTTGTCTAGACTTGTCTTGCTTTTGTTTGCGGAGTGTGTGTAGCTCTGTAGATTGCTATTGTTGCTAACTGCGCATCTAGGAGACGGCTTTTCTCCTTTTCAGCTGGGGTTACAGCAGTGGCTGCGTAGAGCTGTCTCTGTATTTTGTCTGTCTCTACCAGTGGAGGCTGGTGGGAGGAGCTATAGGCGGACTGGCTCATTGTAATGTCTGGAATGGAATTAATGTAATGGAGTCAAACGTGGTTTTCATATGTTTGATGTGTTTGATACTGTTCCATTTATGACCATTCCAGCCATTACAATGAGCCTGTCCTCCTATAGCTCCTCCCACCAGCCTTCACTGGTCTCTACCCCTCCCATCACTCTTTCTTTTGCTCTGTACACACTCACTGCCATACAAATCCAATCCATTATTACTCCATTTGGGTCCAATGTGTATTATGTATCCATATGCACACTAACCCTGCATTGTTCGAACGTACAGTAGTCTTGCATCTCTGACATTAAACCAGGGGAAAAGCACTCCTCAAAGTAAATGTGCACAGTATTCCAGGCTACTTCCAATTGTAGCTGTCACAGTTCAATTAGCCTTGACACAATTATTTAAAATGAGCTACCGTTATGTATTACTATCTTTCTGCAATTGACACCAAATTGGGTGTCTCGTTGAGGAGTGAGTGTGTACAACATGCCATTCATTATGGAGAGTTAGTCTGAGATTAGACTGTTGACTGTATATGAAGCATTACTTTTTCTACTACTCTCTGCCTGTGTCTGTCTTGCTTGTGCCTTAGCCCTCTAATACTGATACCTCATTCTATTCTATAATATACAAAAGCCACTAATATTTTACAATAACTTTCATGAACAAGCCTTTATGCTTGTAATTGCTTGCATTATAAATGTTATACATGTTTATGATTTGTAAGGCTAATAATACTAATGGCTTATAAATGCATATAAATGTGTATAATGTCTACAGATAGTGGACTGCTATTAATAGTTTATAAACATTTTATAAATTTTATGTCATACAAATTATGACAATGTTACCCCAAATCCTTTAGATAATTCTATGACAGAACTACAGTACCATGTAACAAAACAATTGTACAAAAATGTTCTTCCTTAACTTGAGATGATGACCCATTAGGCTCTTGATCTTCCTCCAGTGAAAGCTCAAAGAAGGTCATAGGTCAGCAGCATCTGTATTTAGTTCTGATTAATAGAATCATAGTTGATTACAGTAGTATGTGCTCCTATGGGAGAGCTGTAGAGGTTACTGGAAGTCATGGTGTAATCATCCCTCATTTAAAAGTTCCCATAACCCCCTTAGCTCTGTAGGCAGGGTGAGGACCGTACAGGCACTTCGGAGGATTGGACTAATGAGTCTTGTGCACACACACATGCTCAACACACATAACTAAGCAACACGCACACACACGCACGCATACACACATATACCAATAAATGGATATTGGAATATACAGTACCAATCAAAAGTTTGGACACACCTACTCATTCAAGGGTCTTTCTTTATTTTTTACTATTTTCTACATTGTAGAATAATAATGAAGACATCAAAACTATGAAATAACACATATGGAATCATGTAGTAACCAAAAAAGTTTAAAACAAATGAAAATATATTTTATACTTGAGATTCTTCAAAGTAGACACCGTTTGCCTTGATGACAGATTTGCACACTGCTGGCATTCTCTCAGCCAGCTTCACCTGGAATGCTTTTCCAACAGTCTTGAAGGAGTTCCCACATATCCTGAGCACTTGTTGGCTGCTTTTCCTTCACTCTGCGGTCCATCTCATCCCAAACCATCTCAATTGGGTTGAGGTCAGGTGATTGTGGAGGCCAGGCAATCTGATCCAGCCCTCCATCACAATCCTTCTTGGTGAAATAGCCCTTGCACAGCCTGGAGGTGAGTTTCGGGTCATTGTCCTGTTGAAAAACAAATGATAGTCCCCTTAAGCACAAACCAGATGGGATGGCATATCGCTGCAGAATACTGTGGTAGCCATGCTGGTTAAGTGTGCCTTGAATTTTAAATAAATCACAGACATTGTCACCAGCAAAGCACCTCCACACATCACACCTCCTCCTCCATGCTTCACGGTGGGAATCACATATGCGGAGATCATCCTTTCACCTACTGTGAATAAATTAACATGAACACTTACCATGCTGCGCTTTGGTCCGATGATTCCTCATCTTCAGACGACGAACGTTACACCTACTCTGCGTCTCACAAAGACATGGCGGTTGGAACCAAAAATCTCAAATTTGGACTCATCAGACCACAGATTTCTAATGTCCATTGCTCATGTTTCTTGGCCCAAGCAAGTCTCTTCTTCTTATTGATGTCGTTTAGCAGTGTTCTTATTTTGCAGCAATTCGACCATGAAGGCCTGATTCAAGCAGTCTCCTCTGAACAGTTGATGTTGAGATGTGTCTGTTACTTGAACTCTGTGAAGCATTTATTTGGGCTTTAATTTCTGAGGCTGGTATCTCTAATGAACATCCTCTGCAGCAGAGGTAACTCTGGGTCTTCCATTCCTGTGGCAGTCCTCATGAGAGCCAATTTCATCATAGTGGTTGATTTTTGCGACTGCACTTGAAGAAACTTTCAAAGTTCTTGAAATTTTCCGGATTGACGGACCTTAATATCTTAAAGTAATGATGGACTGTCGATTATCTTTGCTTATTTCAGCTGTTCTTGCCATAATATGGACTTGGTCTTTTACCAAATAGGGCTATCTTTTGTACACCACTCCTACCTTGTCACAACACAAGAGATTGGCTCAAACGCATTAAGAAGGAAAGAAATTCCACAAATTAACTTTTAACATGGCACACCTGTTATTTGAAATGCATTCCAGGTGACTACCTCATGAAGATGGTTGAGAGAATGCCAAGAGTGTACAAAGGTGTCATCAAGGCAAAGGGTGGCTACTTTGAAGAATCTCAAATATTAAAAATATATTTTTTTAATTACACTTTTTGGTTAATAGATGATTCCATATGTGTTATTTTATAGTTTTGATGTCTTCACTATTATTGTACAATGTAGAAAATAGTAAAAATAAAGAAAAACCCTGGAATGAGTAGGTGTGTCCAAACTTTTGACTGGTACTGTATATACTATCTATTAATTATTTATATTTTATCAAATTAAAACGTATGATAAAGCTCACACAAACATATTTAACCATAGAGCATGGTGGTTTAGGCTTTTGCCCAATATCTGTGTTTTTATTCTCTTCCTCTTGTCTTGCTGTGTGAAGGTGTGGTATTGAGTGTGTGGAATTGGTGTGCAGTATAGTCGGATGCATTGCTTTAACCAGGATGGCCCAAACATGCTGTCCTCTTCCCCTGTTCTCTCTCTGGAGGAAATCTTAGACTATCATTGGCTATGTCATGATTCTCCACACATTATGGATTTAAAAGCATTGAATTGGTGTAAGCATCGGATGAAGGGACACCATCTTTAAGTCCATGAGAGGGAGTGTGCAACTGCTATTGGCTTTAGTGTGTAACTTTGGCACCTGAACTCTAACCCTTGGATCCTCTGGTGCTGGAATAAGTCAACCTGACATTACTTGGACTAATGAAACTAGCTGACATCTCTTGGCTTACTGCATGACTGCAGTTGTGTACAGGCTTTCGTACCTAGCATCATAAAGCAAGTTGAGGTGTTACAGCTTTTTACAACAAAACTGAATCAGTTAGTTGACATATATAGCGTGGTTCCAAATAAAATATATAACATTTTACTTGTTAAACAAAATCTATTTCCCTGAGCAACTGTATTATTATAAAATAATATTAAATATTTTTTGTTGTTGCATACAATATAGTTTAGAAAGTAATTTTTGCTCATCTTTATCAAAGGTGTCAATCATTTGTACAATGGCCCCACTGTACAATGGCCCCAATGCAAACAATTGAAGATTAAGGAGAAGGGCACTGCAAGTTCTATCATAATGATGATGCTGTATCGGAGGTGTTAACCTTGTTAAAACTGACACACCCAGGGGGACATTTTGTGAAAAAACCACACCTGCCTACAAAATGCAGAGTTAAACATTCTGAGTGACCCTGTAGTGTGCTTTTCCTTTATCTACAATTGATTGACTGTGGGGCCTATACTTAATCAATATGATTGCCGCTACTGTGTACAACCGTATGAGCGTGTAAGCAGACACGGTAAACAAATATAATTTGTTTTCGTTCAACTACTTTAGATGTGTTTGACTGAGCTTGTTTGGTGCAATGGGACCAATACAATAGCTAGTTCCATAAGGGCAAACCCTGCCCATATGGAATTTCAGACATGCTTGATTTAACTCTCAAAATATTTGACAGGAAATAAATACTATTTGTATTCAGGTCTCGGCATCATAAGACTGTGTAAGTGCACCTCCAGAACCCCAGAGTGATGGTGAGGTCAGCTCACTCATTGTAGGGATCGTTTGTTTGAAGGGAACAGCAGGGCAGTACTCTGACATGGTAATAGATGTAGCCAATAATGTAGCCAACATGGGATACAGTATGTTCACCCAGCAAGGTTTAGAACGTTCTATGTAGAGGACGGGGAACAGTATAGTGCTGCATTTAATCGGAACTTGTGTGAAAAAACACAAGCGCATCCTGCTTTGGAGTTCTCCCACTTCAAAGGGTTGCCTCTGAGCTTCGGCTGGATAACTGAGGCTTTACTGGGATAACAGAAACAAAATAGAGTACGTTTTGATGGGGCATATAGGGAGCTTCCCACTGAAGTAACCAGGGGCAGTGGATGAGATGGTTTTAAAGCATCCGTAGATGTATGATAATTTTCCCAGCTCTAAGGAGCAGCGCAAGCCCAACCTCCCTATTTTTCCCGCCCACCGGCCTCCACTGGTTTGGACCGAATGGCCTCCTGGTAATTACAGCCGGCTCATAGAGCTCTGCTTTCTAGCTGAAGTGGATGATGAAGGCCTATTTCTATCAAGAAACGTCTCTCATTTGTTCTCCTTTTATCCTCATCTTCAGACTTCTGGTTGTCTCTCTCTTCCAGCACTGAACCCCTGATAAGATCTGGTCATATATTACATATGCAAATTAGTACATAGCAATCAGACAAATTAAGTAAGCATTGATCAGATTTTTTGATTTTTCAATTTCCTC
Organism: Salvelinus alpinus; assembly: GCF_045679555.1. Classification (NCBI taxonomy): domain Eukaryota; kingdom Metazoa; phylum Chordata; class Actinopteri; order Salmoniformes; family Salmonidae; genus Salvelinus; species Salvelinus alpinus. The sequence goes on along the minus strand of NC_092090.1, from coordinate 83,526,286 downwards.
AAGATTTGTCTTTTTCCATCTTCTCCTTAACCTTTTCCCTATTCTCATGGTCTCCCTCTTCCTCCTACCTCATTGACTCCTCCACCCCTCTCCTCTCAGAGTACAGTATACTGATGTCGATCTCAGTGCTGTTGAAATAAGCTAAGTTAAACTGAGCTAAGTTAAGATAAATTAAGCTAAGCTAAAGTGCTAAATTAAGCTAAGCTAACTTCATTTAAATTAGATTAGGTTATAAGCTCTGTGATCTTATCTGGGGGTCTGTGTCTCCCATCTCTCCTTGGCCTTGTGCTGTATACTCACTGACCTTGTGTGCTCTTTCCAAGCAAGAATATCCAGGGTTCAGTTGGATCTACTTCAAGGTGAATCAACTAATCACGTATTCTTTTTAGCACAAAACAAATGTGTGTGGATGTGTGACGTGAAGTGTGTATGATTTGTGTGGGGTGTTTCCTCTTCCTTTCACCTTCTTATGCTCAACTGTCGTGGGAGTGGGCGGCGTTGTCTCACCAATTTCTCGGTCCCCAGGGTAACCTCCCACCAGATTACCGCATTAGTCTCATTGACATTGGATTGGTCATCGAGTACTTGATGGGCGGAGCTTACCGATGCAACTACACCAGGAAGAGGTTTAGAACGCTGTATCATAACCTCTTTGGACCCAAACGAGTGAGTGGCTGACCAGCTTTACACTTTCCTATTCTGCAAATGAAACAGTGCCTTCAGAAAGTATTCACACCCCTATACTTTTTCCACATGTAGTTGTGCTACAGCCTGAGTTTAAAATGTATTAAATTAAGATTATTTTGTCACTGGCCTACAACCCATGATGTTAAAGTGGAATTAATTAAAATAAAAGATCATGAAAAGCTAAAATGTCTTGAGTCAACAGAGTTAAAGATAAGATTAAAAAATGTAATAAAAAATAGAAATAGTAACACAAGGAATAAATAAACAGTGAATAACGAATAAAAATAACAAGTAAAAATAACATGGCTATATACAGGAAGTAGAAAATAACATGGCTATATACAGGAAGTAGAAAATAACATGGCTATATATAGGGAGTAGAAAATAACATGGCTATATACAGAGAGTACCAGTACCAAGTCGATGTGCAGGTGTACGAGGTAATTGAGGTAGCTATGTACTGTACATATAGGTAGGGGTAAAGTGACTAGGCAACTGGATAGATAATAGACAGTAGCAGCAGCGTATGTCATGAGTGTGAATGTGTGTGTGTGTAGGTAGAGTCCAATGTGTGTGCATGGAGTCAATGCAAGGGAGTTAGTGCAAAAAAGGGTCAATGCAGGTAGTCCAGGTAGCCATTTGATTAGCTATTTATGTCCTGAATACAAAGCATTATGTTTGGGGCCAATAATCCAACACAGCACATCACTGAGTACCACTCTTCATATTTTCAAGCATGGTGGTGGCTGCATCATGTTATGGGTATGATTGTCATTGGCAAGGACTAGGGAGTTTTTTATGATAAAAAGAAACGGAATTGAGCTAAGCACAGGTCAAATCCTGGAGGAAAACCTGGTCCAGTCTTCTTTCTAACAGACACTGGGAGAAAAAAATACATCTTTCAGCAGGACAATAACCTAAAATACAAGGCCAAATATACACTGGAGTTGCTTACCAATACAACACTGAATGCTCCTGAGTGGCCTAGTTACAGTTTTGACTTAAATCGTCTTGAAAATCTATGGCGAGACCTAAAATGTCTGTCTAGCAATCATCAACAACCAATTTAAAGAATAGCGTGCAAATATTGTTCAATCCAGGTGTGCAAAGCTCTTAGAGACTTACCCAGAAAGCCACATTTGTAAATGCTGCCAAAGGGGATTCTAACATGTATTGACTCAGGAAGTCGAATATTTATCTAATCAAGACATATTAGTGTTTTATTTTACATTTATTTTTTCTTCCACTTTGACATTACAGAGTATTTTGTGTAAATCGTTGACAAAAAAATCACAATGAAATCCATTTTAATCCCATTTTTTCTAACACAACAAAATGTGGAAAAAGTAAAGGAGAGTGAATACTTATTGAAGGCACAGTATGTGCATATATGTCAATGACTGTATACATAGTAAGTGGACAAAGCCATCGATCACGTGACACCATTCATTCCTATGTGGGGACTCAATAGCGCATTGAAGCCAAATGAAGTCGGTTAAGATAGCGTCTCATGGAGACATAACATACACAGTTTGAGCTACTCCAGGAAGTGACGTTACAGGCTAGCTCAGTGCTGCTCCCTCTCATTGATTAACTCAAGTTGAAGGCTGACCGGGGTACTGCAAGGTGCCATTAGCAACTCAATTATCCTTATCACCTCTTCTGTGTGCGATTGTAAAATAATCGGTTAAAGGACATACATCTGGTGTATTGGAAGCAATTATTGGCATCATGATTGTCATCAAAAAAGAATAATATTTACACAAAGTTTGACCACGAAGATTAAACTTTTTCCATTCACTATAATTGAGGATCCTGTTTTCTGCTAACAATGTCTGCAGTACCGCGGTCGGCCTTGAACTTCCGTAGCTTCAATGAGTGGGGGCAGTTGTTGTCCCCGATGTTTACATGTCTACTTGTCTCTGTGGGCTCAATTTAATCAAACTTGCATTGCGGTATTTATGCAGTAGCTCTTTTTCCCATGTTCAAATAAACTAACTGACTGGTCTTAGGTACTATATACAAACCTACAACTACTAACCTGGTGGACTCACCTCAGGTATGCTTTCAGTTTTCAGAAGAAGAAGAGAAGCATGTGTCCATGTGGGATGACGTTTGTAAAGAAATACACTGTGTTGATATTGCTATGGCAGGTTTAATTCCAGCCCATGTGTCTGTGTCTTTGTGTATGTGTGATGGATATGAGGCTGAACTGAATGTTTGTGTGTGTGAGCTGTGAGGGTATGATACGCAATGTGTGGGATTAGGTTTTGACTAACGGTAGTGGGTTGTGTGGTGCTTTTTGTCAGTTTATTCGGGTCTGAATGCAGGATGGTTTGTCATCTGTTCAGACTGAACAGTTAAAGAAGGTACTGCTGTGTTGACAGGTGCTCTGTAGTAACAGTAACACAAACTGACTAGCCAACTGAAAGCCAACCCGAGCCTCACTTTTGGAGTGATGGAAATTTGGTACTTAATTAACCTGTTTTTTGTGTGATCAAAGGTTCTGTAAATGAATATGAATAAATATGCAGTCCCTTTGAATGCAGGATGTACATGCATGTCACTCTAACTCAAACCTGCACTAGGGATACGGCCTCATTTTCTCCATCCCCCTGCATCTCTCACACACTACTAATAGAAAGCAGTGCTGAACTGCACTACATTATACTGTTAGGAAATATGACTGTGAGATAGAAAGGAGATATTTTATTGTTGATTGTGCTGTTTCAAGGCCTCCTTCAAGACAAGGCTCCTTAAAGAACAGTGAAACAGTCCACGATAGAAGGATTATTGTGTAGAGCAGGATTTTCCAACCCTGTTCCTGGAGAGCTACCGTCCTATAGGTTTTCACTCCGACCCTGTTCCTGGAGAGCTACCGTCCTACAGGTTTTCACTCCGACCCTGTTTCTGGAGAGCTACCGTCGTATAGGTTTTCACTCCAACCCTGTTCCTGGAGAGCTACCGTCCTATAGGTTTTCACTCTGACCCTGTTCCTGGAGAGCTAACGTCCTATAGGTTTTCACTCTGACCCTGTTCCTGGAGAGCTAACGTCCTATAGGTTTTCACTCCAACCCTGTTCCTGGAGAGCTAACGTCCTATAGGTTTTCACTCCAACCCTGTTCCTGGAGAGCTACCGTCCTATAGGTTTTCACTCTGACCCTGTTCCTGGAGAGCTACCATCCTATAGGTTTTCACTCTGACCCTGTTCCTGGAGAGCTAACGTCCTATAGGTTTTCACTCCAACCCTGTTCCTGGAGAGCTAACGTCCTATAGGTTTTCACTCCAACCCTGTTCCTGGAGAGCTACCGTCCTATAGGTTATCACTCCGACCCTGTTCCTGGAGAGCTACCATCCTATAGGTTTTCATTCTATTTTCACAGCTGGTTGATAAACTGAACCAGGTCAGTTAAAACTGGGGTTAGAGTGAAAACGTACAGGAGGGTAGCTCTCCAGGAACAGGGTTAGAGTGAAAACGTACAGGAGGGTAGCTCTCCAGGAATAGGGTTGGAGAGCCCTGGTGTAGAGCAATGTCTATTCCAGCAGTGTGTGTGTGTGTGTGTGTGTGTGTGTGTTTGTGTGTGTGTGTGTGTGTGTGTGTGTGTGTGTGTGTGTGTGTGTGTGTGTGTGTGTGTGTGTGTGTGTGTGTGTGTGTGTGTGTGTGTGTGTGTGTGTGTGTGTGTGTGTGTGTGTGTGTGTGTGTGTGTGTACGTTAGAGTAAAAAGAGATGGCAAAAGTGAAGGATAGAAAAAGAGAGACAGAGGATGCAATAAGAAGAGGTAGCCATCTAACTTATCTTTGATCTGTTTTGAAAAGATTTGGGCACACTGACAGTCTCATGTAAGATAAAACAGCAGTGGGAAAGCTGGCACGCACACACACAAACACAGACACACACACAGTGGTAGGAACACAGCCCTGAAATAGATGCAGATATCAACATCCCCACAGGAGGCCTGAGTTATTTTACCAGCAGTTGGAGAAGTAGATCACATGATGGCTGATGAATACATAATTCATACACAGCCTGCTTTAATACGCCTTAGAGGGCCTGCCGCTGCATGGAACTCCACTTAGCCAGCCTCGCCATCACACACACAAACACACACAGATGAAAGAGAGCAGGTTACAGTAACAGGTTACTTCACTGAAGAAAAATAGAAATGCAACATGTAAATGTTGGTCCCATGTTTCATGAGCTGAAATAAAAAAATCCCCAAAATCTATGCACAAAAAGCAGATTTTTTTTCTCAAATATTGTGTGCACATGTGTTTACATCCCTGTTAGTGAGCATTTCTCCTTTGCCAAGATAGTCCATCCACCTGACAGGTGTGGCATATCAAGAAGCTGATTAAACATTATGATATTACACAGGTGCACCTTGTGCTGGAGACAATTAAAGGTCTCTTTAAAATGTGCAGTTTAGTCATACAACACCATTCCACAGATGTCTCAAGTTTTAAGGAAATGTTAATTTCTCTACCATTAGCTGCCTCCAATGTTGTTTTAGAGAAATTGGAAGTACGTCCAACCGGCCTTACAACCACAGACCACGTGTAACCACGCCAGCCCAGGACCTCCACATGGATTCTTCACCTGTGGGATCGTCTGAAGGGGGGTGCACTGAGGAGTATTTCTGTCTGTAATAAAGCCATTTTGTGGCGAAATCCTCATTTGGATTGGCTGGGCCTGGCTCCCCAGTGGATGCCATCCCAGGCCCACCCATGGCTGCACCCCTGCTCAGTCATGTGAAATCCATAGATTAGGGCCATAACAAATGTATTTCAATTGACTGATTTCGTTGTATGAACTGTAACTTAGTAAAATCTTTGAAATTGCTGCGTGTTGCGTTTATATTTTTGTTCAGTATATCTAAAGACAACTGTTGATCTAGGTTAATGGTTCAAATCTATCTGGAACAGCTTACTGTCTGGTCTAGAACAAAGTTACTGTTAATCTAGAACAGGTTACTGTTAATCTAGAACAGGTTACTGTCTGGTCTAGAACAAGTTACTGTTAATCTAGAACAGGTTAATGTTGATCAAGAACAGGTTACTGTCTGGTCTACAACAGGTTACTGTCTGGTCTAGAACAAGTTACTGTTAATCTAGAACAGGTTACTGTTAATCTAGAACAGGTTAATGTTGATCAAGAACAGGTTACTGTCTGGTCTACAACAGGTTACTGTTGATCTGGAACAGGACAGCTGTATTATTTAGTTAATGCATATATTTCTGTATTTGAACATCTGGTTTATTGAGTGTGTGTACATTTGTCTGTCTGTGTCACTTTATGTGTGTGCATATTTTAAATGTGAAACATTTCCCTTGAGGGTGTTGATTTCTCTATAACCATGTTTTTGTTACCTTTCCAGCCCAAAGCCCTGAAACTGCTGGGGATGGAGGTGAGTTCCGGGTCACAATGTCGTTATGATTCGTTTACAGTTCAGCCTGGTCTCATAGACTAGACGTAACATAGTAAAAGTAAATCCAGGACACTCAAATTAGTATGATATGTTACGCTTGGTGTGGTCACATAAACCGAAAGGAGGGTGGTTGGTCAGGGTGGATGGGGACGTATAACACAAATGTCTAGCAACCTAAATGTTGCAAGTTTGAATCTCATCACAGACAACATTAGCATTTTAGCTAAACCTTCCCCTTAACCCTATCTCTTTAACCTAACTCCTAACCTTAACCCTTAACCCTAACCCCTAACCTAGCTAACGTTAGCCACTTAGCCAACGTTAGCATTAACCACCTAGCCACCTAGCTAATGTTAGGCACAACAAATTGGAATTCATAACATATCATACATATT